>NW_006203598.1:165209-167561 GCF_000334495.1 Tupaia belangeri chinensis | reverse complement strand
CCTCACGATCTGGCTCTGGAAGTAGTCGAGGACCAGGGGCAGGTAGACGTTGAGCACTTCGCGGCACCGGGGCACTAGCAGCTTCAGGGGGAGCATGTCGCACTCCTGCTCCAGGAACTTGCGCATCGCGTCCTGGGGGATAGGGTGGGGCAGGTGGTCAGCCCGGCCGCTCTGAGGTCTGCCTGGCCTGGTCCCTGGACAGAGGCCCCGCTGGAGCAGGGCAGCCCACCCTTCCACCAGGCGCTGTCCTGGGAGGGCCCCGAGGACTCAGGTGGGGCACAGGCAGGCTGTCCTCAGGGGACACCGCCTCTGGCGGTGCTGCGAGTCAGTCCCAGGTCTGCTCTTGGCCAGGAGGCCCCGGAGGCCTCAGCCTAACTGCAGGCCTCAGCTGCACCCTGGAAGCGACTCCTGCAGGGCTCACCCCTCGTCCTGCTCTGCCCTCATCGCTTGGACACCAAGTATAACTCAGGACCTGGGCCCCTCACCTGGAAAACGGCCTCCTTGGTCATCTTGGTGAGAGTGCGGACGATGTCCTCACACTCTTGGCACAGGTCATCCTGGGGAGAGGCCCCGAGGCGGGGCAGGTGAGTGGGGGCACGCTCCGGCTCCAGCGGGCAAGGCTCTTTCAGGCAGAGACTGACCGAACCCTGACAGAAGGCACGCAGCCGCCCCTCCCTTCCTGCCCCTCCCGGCCTCCCGGCCTCCCGGCCTCCCACCCACCTCACGGGGTTCCCACCCAGAGTCCCTCCAGCACCGTCCAGCCCAGACCCCAGGTTCCTGCACGTCCTGGTGGTACTCACGGCTCCCACATGTCCCCAGACTTCCTGTAGGCAGTGCCCGAGGGCTCTGCACTGCAAAGCTTGCTCCAGGCTTTGGCACCAGAACTCGGGGCCCCGGGCACAGGCCAGGGGTGAGGCTGTCCAGACAGCTGCAGCTGGGGCCAGAGCAACCTTTGTCAGGATCCAGGCTACCCTTGGCACCCTGACTTCACCCAGTTTTCCTGGGTGTGCACAGCCATGAGACACGCTGCGGTCGGACAGCCTGGGCCCCACCTGTTTTGTGCCCGGCAGCCCCGTGACCTCGGGCAAAACCTGGAGTCCCTGAGTCTCGGCTGCCTCGTCTTTAAAACGAGAGCAACGCCTGGGACGAGCCATGCTGATCGTGGTGGGGATGCCCGCTGGGCTCCATCGCACCTGGGCCCGGTGGAGGGAAGAGGAGAGGCGGAGAGGCCGGGAGACTCACCTGCACCTGGGCCACAGAGCGTGGGCAGCCCCAGCAGCCACAGCAGCAGGTGTGACTTGGCCATGACACCTCTGCAGCCAGGGAGTCTGCCTGCGGCAGGGGCCCTTATAGCTGGGGGCAGGGGCAGGGGCAGGGCCCTGTGGGAGCAGCAGGGACCTCGTATTTGCCTTTGCCCTGGAGAGCCCTCCAGGTGCTTCGATCCCGCCTCTTCTCAGCAGGGACACTCCTGGCCCCTCCCTCCTGGCTGAAGACCTGTCTCTAAGGCTCACCCCCCTGTCCTGACTCTCAAGGGCCTGACTCCTGGCTCCTCCAACCAGGGGGCTTTCATTATGTTCGGGTTTTTTAGCAACAGCTATCCACCTCCTTGCCTGGGCCCATCTCCCCCAGCTGTGGAGAGAAGCTGGGGTGAGGTGGGGCCAGCCAGGGTGACCCCCTCTCGCCCACCCTCACCCCAGGCTTCCTGGGCATCCTCCACTCTGGTGCAATGCTCTCAAGAGCTTCCTGCCCGACTCTTGACCCACGGTGCACACAGAGGGCAAACCCAGATCCTCCCTGGGCACTGGCTTTCCACCCTCCCTCACCCTGTCCCCCAGGAACGTCCTCTGGCTCTGTGGGCACCGGTTGGCAAAGTTGAGAGAGCATTCCCAGACGCCTGAGGCAAGGATGCGGTAGCTGGGATTCCTGTGGCCCCCAAGTGGCTCTCAGACAGCCCTGGCCAGAGGACACTGCCCTCAACTCCTGGGGATCTCTCCAGGGCAGGGGCAGGGGCACAGCCGATGGTTCGGGAGAAACTGTCCTCGGTGCCTGCAGAGGCTGTCATGGCAGGCCCTCGCTGGGCAGGTGCAGAGCAGCAGAGGTTCACGGCCTGACACTGGGCAGAAGCTATTGGCTGTGGAGGGGCCATCAGCTCATTGCCACCCCCTGGCACTGATGATCGGACTGTCCGCTACTGCCCCATGTCAGCTCCCTACTGGGGGCGTCCAGGCCGCTATGCTCCCGGAAGCACCAAGGCTCACGGGCCAGGTGGGACAGGAATTAGCTCCATGATGAAAACAGTTGGACCCGAGGTGGCCAGGTGCCAGCTGAACATTGCACCCAAGGATTCACGTA
>NW_006203598.1:147778-165178 GCF_000334495.1 Tupaia belangeri chinensis | reverse complement strand
CTGACCTCAAACTCCACTCTCATCAGCACAAACACAGTCGTTGTCATGGGAACTGACCAGGAGTGTGTGAAAATGTGTGACCGGAGTGGGAACCCAGTGACACAGGTCCTTGGGAAGGTAGACCGGAAAGTGCTCGTGGTTCAGTGAGTGTTAAAGCAACGAGTCCAGCTGTGACGGGGCTGGGTATAATCGGGGCAGGCCGCGCAGGGGAGTGTGGACTTGTGGATGGCCTCTCCCGGGGCCGGGCCGGTCCGGGTGGTCCCAGTACCGTAGCAGGAGCCCTCAGTCTCTGGCTTCACACGGCTCTCACGCGTGTCACAGAGCAGAGTGGCCGCAGTGGGAGGCGCTGGTCCACACGGTCACTCGGGGGCTCAGGCTCCTGTCTGCCTATCGGGAGTCTTCCCCAAATCCTCTGCATCTGGCTAGAGGGGACAGAGAAAGAGTGGCAGGTGGTGAGGGGGTCTGGGGGCTGAGGCCTGGGAGTGGTGCTCATCATTTCCTCTTTATTCCGGAGAGGTTTTTGCTATAGGGTGCATGCGCTCTCCAGAAAGACAGAGAGAGACAGAGAGACAGAAAGCGAGAAATCACCCCCCACGGGAGATGGCCATGTCGCAATCCCTTCTCTATTTTCCTCTCGGGATCTTGGGCACGCACACACACTCCCGGTGTGAGTTTAAGCCACTGGGTCCGGGACTTGAACCACAGTCGATTACATGGGAGTCAGCAATGTAGCCATGATACCATCTGCTGGTCCTGGTGTCCATCATTTCTGCCCCTTTGGTTCAGTCACAGGGTCCCACTTGGCTCCAGGGAAGGCCAGGAGTTGCAGTTTTCCTGCATACCCACAGGAAAGGGGACAGAGTTGGGGGCCACACAGCATCGTCTCAAAGCAGTTGCACCGAGTGCAAGCCATGTCTGTAAGTGGTGCGTCTGTGGATTCCTCCAGATCCTCTGAGGAGACTGGTCTCTACAGCCTGCTGAGAGCTGCCATCAGGGGTACAAAGGTCACGCCAGATGCCAGCTGTTGACAAGGCTGCCCCGGCTGTGGCCAGGGTGAGGGTGTCCTAGCTCGTGGTTGGTCCCTGTAATAGGCAGTCCTCTGACTCCCCTTGCTTTGATGCCACTTTTGCCACGCAATCTCATTAAAAACTGGTTTCTTATGAGTGTGGCTGTAGGAAGAGTCCATGGGGATCTGCCTACCAGGGCGGGCTGGCCTTCTGGACCACCCGGGTCTCACCATAAATGAAAAAAGAAATATGCTAATGAGAAGGAAAAACAAATACAAACCCCCTTTTGGGTGACCACTCCAGGGCTTTGAGCTTATTTGTGAAGGATGGCCCCAACGTGGTGTGACAGCTCGTTCCGTGTGAACAAAATACAGAACATACTCTTCCTGCCTAGCACCAGGCCACGTCCTGCCACAGGTCCACACCGCTCGTCTGCTCTTATCTGCCCTGCAGTAACCCTGTCTAGAAAGCAGCCTCGTCTCATTCTTGGAAAGGAAAGCCCCCATGGACCTTTCTCTACATCCCTGGCCACAGTGGATTCAACCGCAGGTGGACACCGGACTCAAGACAGCCAGTCAGCTGGGCCGATGAAGTTTTGCACTGGGTGGTGATGGGGCATGGGGTCACCGTGTAAAGAATGGCGCGTAGCAAAGCGGGTTCTCGACCACGCCCTTGACCACCTACCGCGCAGTCTGGAGCAAACCCGGACTATACTTCACATCGCTATACTTCACATGGCTATTACTGAAACACAGAAAATAACAAGTGTGGGAGAGGATGTGGAGCAGTTGAAACCCTGGGGCGTTGCTGTTGGTGATGGAAATGTTGAAGTCACTGTGGAAAACAGTTGTGCAAAATGGTTCCGAACAGGTAAGGTACTGAATTAACTCAAGACCCAGCAATTTCACTCCTAGGTCTAAGAAGGTTCTTCAACAACGTCATGGAAAACTGTGTATTATTAAAATAAAAACAATATGCATGGGTTTTAAGTTGTTTTGGTATCAAAACTCAACTCATATGATTTTTAAAAAAATTTGCCATAGGGCACATGGGCTCACCCATGTGGGGGGACAGAGAGAAAGATTAAGCAATTCCTGGAGTAAGTGGGGTGGTCACACTGCAATCCAAAATCCCACCTTCTCCTGGAGTTGGCCTCTAGGCATCCAGAGGCTTAATCGCCACATCACAGGTTGGCCTTAAGCTTGAAGCTTATTTCCACTTTTCCACGAACTTTGGAAATCCCTTTGTATAGTCAAGAGAATCGAAAACAGGGACTGTAACAGCGATTTGTACACCCATGTTCATGGGAGCACGGTTCACCATAATCAAAGGCACAAATGACTCGACAGCTCGCTCACCGAGAGATGAGCGGTTGGGCAAACGTGGCACACACGTACAATGGGCTGCTATTCAGCCTTACGGAGGAAGGGAATTCTGACGTGCTACAGTATGAGTGACCCTTGAAAACATGATCCAACCAGCCTGTCACAGAAGGACAAAAATTCTATGATCCACTAACGTGAGATAACTAGAATAGTCCAACTCCAGAGACAGAAAGTAGATAAGAGGTTACCAGGGTCTGAGAGAGGGGAGAAGAGGGTGTGTGTGTGTTTGCCAGGGAGAGAGAGAGAGAGAGAGAGAGAGAGAGAAAGCACCTCCTAAGGAAGATGGCCACACCACAATCCCTTCTCCTTCAGTCTCCTCTTGGAATTTTGGGTATGTGTCCCGTGTGTTTCTCGAGCTGTCAGGTCGAGGATTCAAACCATGCTATTGGACATGTGGGATCCAGTTGCCTTAACCACCATACCACGGACAGACCCAATTTCTGACTACTCTAGCTACCTCATGTGACTGGCACCATACACTGCCTGTCTTTCTGTGACTGGCTTTTCTTTCTTTCTTTTCTTTGGAGAGGTTTTTGCTATAGGGTGCGTGCGCTCGCCAGACAGACAGAGAGAGACAGAGAGACAGAAAGTGAGAAATCACCCCCCAGGGGGGATGGCCACACCGCAAGCCCTTCTCCTCCATTCTCCTCTCGGGATCTTGGGCACGCACACACACGCGCCCGGCATGAGTTTAAGCCACTGGGTCTGGGACTCGAACTGTGGTCGACTACGTGGGAGTCCAGTGACAGCCATTACGCTAACTGCTGGTCCCTCTTTTTCTTTTTAGTATTTGCTATAAGGTGTGTGCACTCCTGGAGAGAAGACAGGGGGTGAGGGAGAGAAAGTGAGAAATCGTCCCACAGGGAGGATGACCATGCTGCAGTCCCTTCTTCACTCCCCTCTCAGGAGGATTTTGGGCATGCATGCACATGTGCCCAGCGAGTTTTTCAAATTGTTGGGTCCAGGATTCAAACCATGCAGTTGGCCATGTGGCATCCAGCTACCTAAACCACCACGCCACCTGACTGGCCCGTGACTAGCTGTCTCACTCAGCAGAATGTCCTCAGGATTCATCTGTGTCATTCTGCAGGTGTTAGAGTCTCCTTTAAGGTCAAGTAATATTTAATTATGAGTATTAATTCTGTTTATGGACTTGTGAATCTTTCACATATTCTGAACATGATACCTATAGGTTGTAGTTGTCATCACTTTGGAGAAAAATTCTGCCCTTTGCTGTT
This sequence comes from Tupaia belangeri chinensis, assembly GCF_000334495.1. Taxonomy (NCBI): domain Eukaryota; kingdom Metazoa; phylum Chordata; class Mammalia; order Scandentia; family Tupaiidae; genus Tupaia; species Tupaia belangeri. Next base: position 161,548 of record NW_006203598.1, on the reverse strand, counting down.
CTCTGGTTTTGCTTTGTTTTTATTTTTTCTCTTTCTCGGCCTAAGGAGATTGGAGGTCTAAGAAGACAGGCCTTTTGTAGGCATCTGGGTCTCTTTCCTGTAGGAAGAGGCTTGAATATTCCCAGGGAGGAATGTTGGCTGTGTCTGGAACAGGTGAGCGTGTGGAGGAAAACGTGGAGCCTGGGGAAGGAGAGAAGGCCGGCGGGAGCCTGGTGAGCTGGGAGTCTTGCTCTCACAAGCTATCTGTCTCAGGAGGAAATAGCACACCCATTTCTTCAGCCACTGGGAGGCTTGATTTCCAGGAAATTAAGATCATTCGACCCCCAATTTTAGTGGCTTCCGGCCACAAAAGATAATCTATGCCTGAACTTGTGTACCTCGTGGTGGCTGGGGGCCGTGCCCACCACTCTCTCCTGGGAAGCAGGCAGACACACAGCCAGCATCTGGAACACCGCCAGTCACTATGCCAAAAGAGGAGAGCTCTGTAGGTCTCACCTTGTCTGAGGCTGGGTTCTGTGGGGGCATGCTGGGCTTGCCTGCTGTGTCCCCTGGACACTCCTGCTGTAGCTTCACACCGGAGGCCACAGGGTCGGGAGGGAGGTCCAGTAGGAAGTGTTTGGAACATGGGGCCAGACCGCTCATGAGTAGTTGAAGGCTGTGTGAATTCTCCCTAGCTGCAGGCCTCCCTCTGCAAGTGCCCACTTCCTTTCCCTCCTCCCGGCATGCCATCATACGTAGCACCAGAGGCTGGCCCTGGGCCTTGGACTTTCCAGCCACCAGAACTATGAACCGAGGGAAGCTCTTTTATTTATAAATTACCTGGTCTCTGGTGCTCTAGTATAGCAACGTGGATGGACTGCCCAGAAGGTGACTTGAGCCTGCTGGGAGAGACGGCTCGCAGCGGGGAGAAAGAACAGTGTGGAGTTTGACTGCAGGAGAACCCTGGCATTCAGGCTGGGCAGGGTGTGGGACTATTCAAAAATCAGTGTGCTCTGTCCAGTCCAGCTGCAAAGACTCTCGTTCAAGTCTCAGGGACAGGATGTCTGCCAGTAGACTCTGAAGGAGATGCTTCAGCTAAAACGTCTGGTCCTCGTGGCCAGCCAGGCTGGGAAGCCAGAGTGCTGCAAGAGCTTCTCATTTCCAGGTCTCCCTTGGTGCCTTGGAAAGCAGAGCCCAGCTTTGCACCCTTGGCAGGGATGACCATGCCCCGCAGGCCCTGGTGGCAGCAGGAGAACGGCGCATGCGTGTGTCACCAAAGACCCCTGGGAAGAGGCTGCCACCCGGCATGCATTCTCACGAATAGTTAGCTATGTATGCTTATAAAGCTATCCTGTCGTGGGCCCAGAAGGGGGCAGAGTGGTTAAGGCCCTGGACTCCCACATGGCCTAACGCAGTTTAAGTCCTGGATCCAGTGGCTTCCAAATTACACCAAGCATGTGTGCATGCATGCCCAAAATCCCAAGAGGAGAATGGAGGAGAAGGGATTGCAGTGTGGCCATCCTCCCTGGGGGGTGATTTCTCGTTCTCTCTCTCCCTGGCAAGCGTATGTGCCTTGTGGCAAAAACATTAAAAACAAAACAAAACATGTTGTACACCCTACATGTACACACTTTTATTTTTATTAAAGTTATCTCCTCTTTTTTTAAAAAAGAATTATTTTATTTAACTTTATTTACCCATTTATTTATTTTAATTTGATCAGAGAGGGACAGAGAGAGAAGAGAGAGGGACTCGAACCGCAGCCGGCCATATGGGAGTCCAGCGCCCCTAACCACGCCACCTGTTGGCCTCCACACACTTTTTATTAAAAGAAAAAGAGAGAAGAGTCCCTCCTTCCTTCCTTTCTTCCATCTATCCATTTATCTATCCCTCCAAAGAGAACTTTAGGAGGTGATGGACATGTTCATCATCTTGATAGCTGTGACGGCTTCATGGGTGTATGCTCATGTCGGAAATGATAAAATTGGGGGCTGGCAGGTAGCTTGGTGGTTAAGGACCTTGGACTCCCACATGACTGACCATGGTTCAAGTCCTGGACCTGGCAGCTTGCTTTCTAACGTTCCCTTGCTCTCTTTCTCTCTCACTCTGTCCCTTATTTATAAATTTAAATAAATCAATAAATAAAGTTAAAAAATTAATTCTTTAAAAAAAATAAATGATAAAATGGCATGCATTAAATATGTGCAGTGCGTGGATTTTAATTATATCACAGCAAGCTGGAAAAAGGAAGATAAAAAGCTGCTAACACCCAAGTGTCCACAATGTGTAAACTGTGGAAGACGCATGTGATGAAATCCCGCCCACGGTAGAAAGAACAAACTCCCCACGGATGCGACCACACGGGTGGATCTCACACACGGTCACGCTGTCCTAAGAAACCAGACAGGGGCTGGCTGCTAGCACGGTGGTGAGACATGACGCTCTGCCAGGCAGACCCACATGGGGAGGTTCCAGGTGTGTGTCGGAGCCCTCCCTGAGCCCACGGGGCACACTCAGACCCATGATCTAGGGCTGGTTTAAGGTGGATTGAGATCTTATTGCTGGTGCTGTCTCTCTGTCTTTCTCTGCCTCTCTTACCCATGGAAAAATTTTAAAAAATGAATGAGGCGTCAGTTGGTGACATGGTGGATAAAGTGGCTGGATCCCACATGGCCAACTTAGACATTCAAGTCCTGGACCCAGCTTGAGAATCGCTGAGTGCTCATGCGTGCATGCCCAAAACCCAGAGAGGAGGGTGGAGGAGAAGGGGTTGCAGCATAGCCATCTCCCTTGGAGAGAGGTGATTTCTCACCTTCCCCCTCTCTCTCTCTGGTGAGTGCATGTGCCTATAGAAAAACTAAAAAACAAAAAGGAGTCAGACGCAAGGGAGTCCACTGTATGGTCTCATTTACGTACATTTCGAAAGAGAGAAAACAGAACTACAGTGATTAAGAGTAAGTACTCAGATGGTGAAACGATATACAAATAACAAATGTGATTATATCACTCAGGTCAGGGTACAGCTGTCTTAGGGGAAGACAGCGAGGTGGTTTATGGGAAGGGAGGTGGAGGGGCTTCTGGGAAGGCACGTTCTCATCCTGGGCGGTGGTTACCCGGTGGTTGCGTGGATGTCTGCTTGATAGGAACCGTTGAGCTGTACGCTGTGTTTCCTGCATGTTTCTAAACCTGTGACATTCTGCAGTTACGAGTGGAGCAGTGTCTATGTACTATACTTGTATGGAAAGATAGAAAAAAGAAAGTTTTCATAGTCTTCCTCTGAAAAGAGAGATTATGGAATATGTTCTTCATACATAAAATAAAATACAGTAAAAAATTCTAGCCCTGTTTATAAACAAAACCGAAACTTATTAACCGTAAATGCATGGATGATAAATTCAAGAAAGGGGTTTCCAGCCACAAGTGCTGAAGAAGGGATTTGAAATCCAAGCGGAAGAGGCAAGAGGTGACAAGGATGACCTGTGTGGCTGTGTGAGATGGGTGCGTGGAGTAGGGGACAGGAGAGATGGAGCAGAAGGGACTTCAGAGGGGACCGAATCCACCACTGCTGGCTTTGAAGGTAGAGAGGGCCCTGAGCCAGGAACGCCAGCAGCTTCTAGAGGTGAGGAGACCTTTCAGACGACAACCAGTGGGGAACAGGGGACCTCAGTCCTAAAACCACACGAGACTGAGTTCTGCCAACAACCTGGCTGAGTCTGGAAACATCCTTCCTGCAGCTTCTGTGTAGGAGCCCAGACAGCTGACTGCTCGCCTTGACCTTGGGAGACTCAGAGGACTCGGCTGAGCTACCCAGACTGCTGAGCCGTAGTCATGGAACATCAAAGTGAGCGGTTTCCAGCCACTCGGCTAGGCTTACCATAGTTGCTACAAAGACCGTGAAGTTAATCGAGCATGGGCTGATGAGGGCCGTGGGTGTGATTTCTTAATCTACTGCATCAAAGAGGCCTTGAAGACAACATTCTTTGGGGCAGGGGCTTCTGGGGACAAATGGAGAGAAATGTATAGAGGACGCGGAGGGGCTGCGTTATGGGCCTAACTGGCTCTATGTAGCAGGGGATGGGGGCTTGTGGGGAAGATCGGCATACTGGGCTCCTAAGATGGTTTGTCACCTCCGAACCTCAATTTTATCTTGAGAGGTACAGTTACGCCCTGTTGACCGCAGGCCTGACAGTTAAGACAGATGGGCTACCAGAGAGGAGGAAATGCATAAGTGTGTGCGTGTGTGTGTGCACGCGCGCGTGCTAGGCCCATTCTCAGGGGCCCCTGAGGATATAGAGGACAGTGCAAGGAACAGGAAATCAAACCCCCTCATGCCAGTTACTTCTTTCACGTTTATTTATTTTTTTTAAGCTCTTGCTATAGGGCATGTGCACTCACTGGAGAGAGAGAGAGAGAGCCTCCCGGCAGGGATAACCACATCGCAATCCCTTCTCTTCCACTCTTCTTTCAAGGTTTTGGGTTCACATACACACACACACACACACACACACACACACACACACGGTGGTGTCGACAGGAATAACCAACTCTGCAAAAATAATAATTAATGCAGTTTATTTTTAAGCACGAATTTGAGTGACCTAGGCCCAGGGAGGAGGCAAAGCATGTCTTTCTTGGGGTGATCAGGTACAGGGGTTCCTTTTGATTTTTTTTTTCCTTTTATTTGATTTTGAGAGCATGAGAGAGCAGAGTTTGGAATTTAGTAAAGAGTTTTTCCATTGATCTGGCCCCAATAGGCAGGACATGTGGGGGTGGGGGAGTTTGTAGGTTATAGGTGGATTTTACAGTATTTTTTTTTAAAACAAGAATTATTTTATTTAACATTTATTTATTTATTTATTTAAATCTGACCAGAGAGGAACAGAGTGAGAGAGAGAGAGAGGGAAAGTGAGAAAGTAAGCTGCCAGGTCCGGGACTTGAACCGCATGGCCACGTGGGAGTCCAGTGCCCTTTGCAGTTTTTAGGTTGGTAACTGGAAAAGAAAGTTTGCTGAGATCAGAAAGGAATGTACTTTAACAGAGATAAGGAGGCTCAATCACATCACAAAGATACCATGCCTGGGCAGGATGTAGGAAGAATCCTGTTACCAGCGGGTCCACATGGTATGTTTGTACGTGAGACTCCCTCCAGGCGCTCTGGAAAGGATTTTGGAAAATAGGAAAAAAGGAAAAAGCAGTCAGACTTCTGTCCTAACTGGTATGTTTTTCAAACCTCCGGATGCAGGACATGATCTTTGTAACTGGCCATGTGGGATCCAGCCGCCTTAACCACCATACCACCTGCTGACTCCATTTCTTTCTTTTATAAAAGGTGTGCTGGGGGGAACCAGCAGTTAGCGTATAGGCTATGTCGCTGGACTCCCACATGGTCGACCGCAGTTCACGTCCCGGACCTGGTGGCTTAAAACTCACACCGGGCGCGTGTGCGTGCGTGCCCAAGATCCCGAGAGGAGAATGGAGGAGAAGGGATTGCAGCATGGCCATCCACCCTGGGGGGTGATTTCCTGCTTTCTGTCTCTATGTCTCTCTCTGTCTGTCTGGCGAGCGCACGCACCCTATAGCAAAAATCTCCCCCCCCCCAAAAAAAAGGTGTGCTGGGATTATAAAAGCTGTCTTGGTTACCCTTCAGGGCAGAAAAAAAAAAGCCCCACGTATTTCAAGAGAAAGGGATTTATCCTTTTTAAAAATAATTATTTAATTTTATTCATTGTCATTATTTTATTTATTTACTTTATTGAAGTTGACCAGGGAGAGAAGTGAGAAGGCAAGCGTGCCAGGTCTGGGACTTGAACCATGGTCAGCCATGTGGGAGTCCAACCATCTTAACCATCACATCACCTGGTGGCCCTCTCAAGAGGAAGGGATTTAAAACAAGGCTCACAATTTTCAAACTAGGATTGAAGGAGCCAGTTCTGCTGTCCAGGCAGCCTCGAGCTTCTGCCCCTTAGCCTCCCTGAGTCTCTGGGACTCCGGGCACAGGTCACTGCACCTGCCTCTTGGATGGACTGAGAACTGAACCCGGGGCTCCCACGTGGCCCCAGTACACGGCAGACACCACTGTGGATGGAGCATGCTTTAATCAGTTTTTTATTTTTTTCTGCTAGCCCAGGTTTATTGAAAATATCACAGCATAGCAGAAAGATTCAAACGGCTCCACGTGGGGATTTGACATTCATTCCGACTGCAGGCTGCGTGACCTGCAGGTTGGACGGGCTGCCAAAGTCCAGAAGCTTCAGCATTCCTTAGTGTCGGGATCCACGTCAGTGATTTCGTGATCCAGGGCTGAGACCCCAGGAACATCATTACCTCTCCTCTCTCCCTCTCCTCCTGCAACTCGATGGAGACGCCTCTCGAGGGGCCTCTCTGCACGCGGCATCAGACGCTGACGTAGGCTGCTGTGTCGTTGTGGAGCTTCTCGCTGGGAATGAGGGCGAGCTCCTCGCACAGCGCTTGTTTGTGGAAGTCGTTGCCCAGATGTGTGCAATACTTCTCCATAATGACCTGGACCACCTTCTTCATGGTTTGGGTGCGAACACACCCCTAGTCTGTGAGTCCTTAGTGAAAGAGCAGTTATTATTTTTTAATTAAAAAAATTATTTAAAAATTATTATTATTATTTGTAGAGAGATTTTTAAAACATTTTTTATCTTTTTTTAAAGCTTTTTTTCTTTTTACATTGTAGTTATTAATTCACTTATTTTAATTTGACCAGAGAGAGACAGAGAGAGAGAGAGGGAAAGCAAGAAAGAAAGCCACCAGATCCAGGACTTGAACCATGGTCAGCCAGATGGGAGTGTCCAGTGTCTTTTTTTTTTTTGTAGAGGTTTTTGCTATAGGGCGGTGTACTCGCCAGACAGACAGAGAGAGACAGAGACAGAAAGCGAGAAATCACCTCCCAGGGGGGATGGCCACGCCGCAATCCCTTCTCCTCCATTCTCCTCTTGGGATCTTGGGCATGTAAGCACACGCGCCTGGTGTGAGTTTTAAGCCACCGGGTCCGGAACGCGAACTGCGGTTGACCATGTGGGAGTCCAGCGACATAGCCATTATGCTAACTGCTGGTCCTTCCAGTGTCTTAACCACCATGCCACCTGCTGATTCCCCAAGAGATTTTTACTATAGGACACATGTGCTTACCAGAGAGACAGAGAGAAAGTGGGAAATTACTCCCCAGGGGGAATGGTCACACTGCAATCCTTTCTCCTCTCAGGATTTTGGGCATGCATGCACACACATACCTGGTGCGAGGTTCAAGCTGTCGCCTCTGAGACTCAGACTATGGTCAGCCATGTGGAAGTCCAGCGCTTTAACCACGACGTCACCTGCCGGCCCCTGTTTTAATCAGTTTTAACATGGCAACACATTTACAAACTATCATTGACATTGGCTTTTCAATTGCTCAAGCTCAGCAATTACAAGTGGAATGACACCGCATTTACAGTTGCCAAAGGGATCGACAGATAAGGGCTTTTAAACTGGTGGCAATGAAAGTGATAAACTGTTGCAATAAGAAAATGATTGACAGGAGCTGGCAGGTGGCATGCTGGTTAAGGGCCCGGGACTCCCACATGGCCAACCTCAGTTCGAATCCTGGACCTGGTGGCTTGCTTTCTCACTTTCTCTCTCTCTCTGTCTCTCTCTCCCTATCTGCTCAAATTAAAATAAATAAAAGAAATAAAGTTAAGTAAAATAATTCTTTTTAAAAAAGTGTTTTCCCCTTTATTTGGAGAGGTTTTCGCTATAGGGTGTATACGCTTGCCAGAAAGACAGAGAGAGACAGAGAGACAGAAAGTGAGAAATCACCCCTCAGGGGGGATGACCACGCCACGATCCCTTCTCCGTTCTCCTCTCAGGATCTTGGGCACACACGCACATGTGTCGGGTATGAGTCTAAGCCACTGGATCCGGGACTAGAACCGCAGTCGACTACATGGGAGTCCAGTGACATAGCCATTACGCTAACTGCTGGTCCCCAAAAATGTTTTTAAAAAAAGATCATAAAAGAAAACTATTGACAAAGTACAACCCGGCAATGCTCACTTCAATATGCGCTGGAATCTGTCCTCTAAGGACAAGGGTGGTTACTTAAAGTAGTACACATAGTAACAGGTACTCAGAGATGATGGGCCTGGCAAGAGATGTGTTTTTTATGTGCTCACTGTATGACTAGAACCGATGAAAAGGGAAAATGTCAGGAAGTCACATTCATTTTTTTTTAATTTATTTTATTTAACTTCAATTATTTGCTTGTTTATTTTAATTTGACCAGAGAGGGACAGAGAGAGAAAGAGAGAGAGCAAGCAGCCAAGTCCAGGATTCAAACTGCAGTCAGCCATGGGAAAGTCCAGTACCTTTAACCACCAGACCACGTGCCGGCCCCAAGAGAGTCACACTCATATAGGAACTTATCTTAGTAGCTCGAACCAAGGCATTACTTCTGACCAAAAGGTTATAAAGGTCATGAATAAAATCATCACCATGAAAAACGATCACCAGTGACTCTGAATGCTAATGTAGAAAGGACATTCCTAAGAATAATTATTCAGGGGCCAGTAGGTGGCATAGTGGTTAAGGCATTGGACTCTCACATGACTGAATGTGGTTCGAATCCCGGACCTGGCAGCTTGTTTTCTCACTTTCCCTCTCTCTCTCTCTCTCTCTCTAGTAAAATAAAAATAAATAAATAAATAACTAGTAGTAATTCTGTGCTTTCAGGCTTTGATAGATAGCTGACTCTCCCCAAATTTAAATGACAGTTACTGTAAAGGAAGAAAAATGATTTTGACATTTAAGTGGAAGGTTGCTGGTTTTAGAGAAATTTGTCCACAAGCGATCAGAAAAGTTGAACAATGGAAAAAACTCTTAAGTAAGCCAAATAATTTGAGTGAAGAGACGATTGTAGTTAGAAAGTCTAATGCCTGCAAGTACAAAATCCCTGAAAGGGGATAAAATAGAAATGTTTACCAAAAATACAAAACTGCTGAGTGCTGCTGAAGGGCAAACACGCCCTGTAACACGTTGACAGGTTTTTTTGGATCCTTAGGGTGAAGCTGTTTAATGATCTCGCCGTGTAATCACGAAGAGCAGGCCGGTAACACTGAGGGGCTGGTGTGTTGACGTACTGGTTCTGAGCAGAGCAGGTCTTTGAAGGAAGAGAGGCCAGCTTTTAGGTAAATGTCGGAAGTCCTGCTGACATGCCTCTGATAAAACACAGCTTCGGTTTATTTCCATCCTCTGCCCTCTCCAGTGGGCCTGTCCTGGCTGATAATCGTCCTGTTTTATTTCAGTTTTACTGCCTCTAATGATCTCACTTTTGGTTCCTTGCATTTCATTTTAGTATACCAAAAAAGAAAAAAATCCTATGAACAAGCTCCTAGTTATTTGCAAAGGTATGGGATGAAGTGGGCCCATTTCTTCCCAGCCTCTTCAATGCTGGGGCCATGCTCCTGGGTCCACTTCCTGTAGTCATCTTGGGCACCAGTGGCTCCTCGCTGGATTCCAACTCGACTTCCTGGGGGCTTGAGAGTTCGTTTTAAAACTTTTGAGAGAGATAAAAGACGATTCAGAAGAACAAAGTCATAGCATGCTCACGGTTGGATGAGTGACTACAAAGAGATGATTTTTTCCATATGAATTTTTAGTTATAACAAAACCTAAATGAGAATTATGGTGGGATATTTTATTGGTCAAAATAACTTTTACGTTCATTTACTCTGTGAGTGAGAGAGACAGTGAATGAGAGACAGAGACAGTAACTCCAACAGGATCCGGATGCCTGGATCCAGCCCCAGCTTCAGCCAGACCTGGGTTATGGGCACACACAGGCCTTCTGTGCTCAGGAGGTCTCCAGACAGGAACCGGTAACCCTCCCCTGGGGGTCTGCTTGCCTCAATATTTATTTTTTTTGAGAGGTTTCACTATAGGGCGCGTGCGCTCACCAGACAGACAGAGAGAGACAGAGAGACAGAAAGCAAGAAATCACCCCCCAGGGGGGATGGTCACGCCGCAATCCCTTCTCCTCCATTCTCCTCTCGGGATCTTGGGCACGCACGCACACGCGCCCGGCGTGAGTTTTAAGCCACCAGGTCCGGGACGTGAACCGTGGTCGACTACGTGGGAGTCCAGCGACATAGCCATTACGCTAACTGCTGGTTCCCGCCCCAATATTATTTTTAAAAAATTTCCTGTAGGGCATGTGCATGCATGTGTGTGTGTGTTCACATCACAGAGGATATGAGAAAGCACTCCCCGGGGGGATAACCACATCACAGTATCTTCTCCATTTTCTTCTTGGGATTTTGGGTAGTTCAAACTGTACAGCTGACTATGTGGGATCCAGCAGCCCAACCACTATGGCATTGGCTGACTCCAGGCCCTTAACTTTTTAAAATTTATTTTATTTTATTTATTCATTCATTTATTTTAATTTTATCAGCGATATACACAGAGAGAGAGAGGGAGAAAAAGTGAGATAGCAAACCACCAGGTCTGGAACTCAAACCATGGCTGGCCATGTGGGAGTGTCCAGCGCCTTAACCACTGCGCCACCTGCTGGTCCCCCCCCCCAGGCCCTTAATTTCTAAAGTACTGTATTAAGAATTTAAAGTTTATACTTTATATATGCTTTTAATATATAAAGTATTACAGTATATAAAATATTACTTGAAGTACAATGTTAAAGTAAAACAATACTGAAAGAATATATGAAAAACAAAGCTGCAATGTTTTATAAATAATCAATCAATTAATTAATTAATTAATTAAAATTTGACCAGAGAGGGACAGAGCATGCGCGAGAGAGTAAGAGTGAGAAAGAGAGAGTGAGAAAGTGAGCTACCAGGTCAGGACCAGGTCAGTCTGCTATGTGGGAGTCCAGTTCCTTAACCACCACACCACCCTGCCGGCCCCAAGGAAGTTGCAATAATAAACAGTGTGATGTTAATAGAGCACTAGTTGGATCTCATATGTCTGACTCAATAGTTTGAGTCCCTGATCTGGAGGCTTAAAAACCACCAGGCATGGGGAACCAGCAGTTAGCGTAATGGCTATGTCGCTGGACTCCCACATAGTCGACCGCGGTTCGTGTCCCGGACCCGGTGGCTTAAAACTCACGCCGGGTGCATGTGCGTGCGTGCCCAAGATCCCGAGACGAGAATGGAGGAGAAGGGATTGCAGTGTGACCATCCCCCCTGGGGGGTGATTTCTCGCTTTCTGTCTCTATGTCTCTCTCTGTCTGGTGAGCGCACGCGCCCTACAGTGAAAATCTCTCCAAAAAAAAAAAAAAAGAAAAAAACCACCAGGCATGTGGGAATGAGTGCCTCAAATCCTAAGGAGAGTGGAGGAGAAGGGATCGCCGTCTGGTCATCCTCCAGGGAGTGCTTGTCCACTTTCTTTCTCTCTCTGTCTCTCTCCGGCAAGCACACATGCCCTGTAGCAAACTGAAAACACAAAACAAAACGACAACAGCAAAACACTAATCAAGTTGATTAGACAGATGGACAGCCCAGAATTTGATCCTGTACATAGAATTTAATATGTGATAAAAGACTCAATTCAAATCAATAGGGAGAAGGCGGAAAAATATTATACGATTAATTAAATACAATTTTGAAAAGAATACATTTCCATCATCTTTCATAGCTCACTAAAATAAGTTCCAGAAGATTGAAATGTCACATTAGAAATTTAATATAGGGGACAGGAAGATGGCATAATGATTATGTTGCTGGACTCCCATGTAGTCAATTGCAGTTCGAGTCCTGGACCCAGTGGCTTAAAACAAGCCAGGCATGCATGTGTGTGTGCCCAAAATCCCAAGAGGAGACTGGAGAAGAAGGGATTGTGGCTTGACCACCCACCCTGGGAGGGTGATTTCTCGCTTTCTATTTCTTTGTCTCTCCAGCGAGTGCACGTACCCTGTGGCAAAAGTCTCTCTCTAAAAAAATTTAAATATAACTGCATAAAATATCTTTAATTAACTATTTTCTAGGGAAAGGAGAGTAATAATTTTCTAAATTTAGGGATGATATCATAAAGATGCATAACTGACTACAGAAAATGATTATTTTCTATACATAAGAAAAACATTACAAAAGTTTAAAGATCAACCAAGAAGCAACAAAATATTTGGAGCAAATAGATCAAAGCATTAATATATGTATTTTTTTATTTTGGAGAGGTTTTCACTATAGGGCGCGTGTGCTCGCCAGACAGACAGACAGAGACAGAGAGACAGAAAGCAAGAAATCACCCCCCAGGGGGGATGGCCACACCACAATCCCTTCTCCTCCATTCTCCTCTCGGGATCTTGGGCATGCATGCACACGTGCCCGGTGTGAGTTTTAAGCCACCGGGTCCGGGACGTGAACCACGGTCGACTACGTGGGAGTCCAGCGACATAGCCATTACGCTAACTGCTCATCCCAAGCATTAATATTTTATGAGCTGGCTCTGTGGCCAGGTGATGGAGGCAGCTGGATCTCACACGTTGCTGGATTCTCAGATCCAGCAGCTTTTAAAACATGCTGGGCACATGTGTGTGCATGTCCAATATCCTGAAAAGAGGGAGAAATGGAGTCTGAGAAGAGATTGCAGTGTGACCATGCCCCAAGAGGGGTATTTTCTCCTCTTCCTACCTCTCCCTGCTTCTCTGTCTCTCTCTGGCAAGTACAGACACCTTCTGGCAAGAAAAAAGAAAGAAAAAACTACATAAATAATTTTTGCAAACTGAAAATACACATAATAGAGTCCAGTATCTAATGGACAAGGTACATGAAAAGACAACTTTCCCCAATATATATAACTATAATAAACATATTAAACTTAATTTGTCATCTCAGAAATGGAAATTAAAACCAGATGTTAATTTCACTCATTAAATCTGCAAATTAAAGAACATGATGCCAGTCAGTGCTGGTGAGAGTGCAAGGAACTTGTACCCCCATACGTGTGGGTGGTGTCATCTAATACAATCCTTTTGGAAAATACATGATAATGCTCATTAAGAGCCATAAAATATTTGTAACAAGAATTTTTTTTTGTAATTTAATTTAAAAATCAAGGTAAAATTTACACATAGTGAGATGCATACTATTTTTTTCTTAGAGAGATTTTTGCTTATAGGGTATGTGTGCTTGCCAGAGAGACAGAAAGCAAGAAATCACCTTCCATGGGGGATAGCCACGCTACAATCCCTTTTCTTCCATTCTCCTCTTGGGATTTTGGGCACACACACACACACACACACACACACACACACGCCCCTGGTGTGAGTTTTAAGCCACATGGGTCTGGGTCTTGAACTGTGGTTGACTATGTGGGAGTCCAGTGACATAACCATTATGCCATCTGCTGATTCTAAGGTGCATACTTTTTTTTTTGAGAGATTTTTGCCATAGGGTGTGTATGCTCATCAGAGAGATAGAGAAAGGCAGAGAGACAGGAAGAGATAAATCACTTCCTCAGAGGGGATGGCCATGCTGCAATCCCCTCTCCTCCATTCCCCTCTCGGGATTTTGGGCACACGTGCTGAGTGAGTTTGAAGCCACTAGGTTTGGGACTCGAACCACAGTTGACTACGTGGGAGTCCAGTTACACATCCATTACAACATGTGCTGGCTCCAAGAGATCCATACGTCTTTTTTCTTTTTTAAAGAATTACTTTATTTAACTTTATTTATTTATTTACTTATTTTAATTTGACCAGAGAGGGACAGAACGTGGTGGCAGTGGGGGAGGAGTGACAAAGCAAGCTGCCAGGTCCCGGACCTGAATC
>NW_006203598.1:123532-147701 GCF_000334495.1 Tupaia belangeri chinensis | reverse complement strand
TTTTAATTTTTTTTGGAGAAGTTTTTGCTATAGGGCGCGTGCGCTCACCAGAAAGACAGAGAGAGACAGAGAGACAGAAAGTGATGACCATGCTGCAGTCCCTTCTCCTCCATTCTCCTCTTGGGATCTTGGGCATGCACGCACACGCACCGGCATTGAGTTTAAGCCACCGGGTCCGGGACTCGAACCGTAGTCGACTATGTGGGAGTCCAGCGACATAGCCATTACGCCAACTGCTGGTCCCGAGATGCATACATCTTAAAAGTGTCCAGTTTGAAGAACTTTGAGAGATGTGCACACCCTTGCAATTCTCCAAACGTATGTATCACCCAGAAAAAGCCCCTCTGTGCACTGTCCCAGTAATCCTCATGCCCTCCTAGCCCTACCATTTTTCTGAGTTCTTTCACCAGAGATGATTTTTGCCCGTAGTCTTGTATCTCGCTAGTGAGGACAGAAGTCTGGCTGCTTTTTCTTATTTCCAAAATTCCTTCCAGAGGTCCTGGGATGAGTCATGCCCGCAAAAACTAACAGACCATTTTGGCCCATTTGATAAAAAGCCTCTTCCTACATCTTGTTCCTGGTATAATATCTTTGTGATGGATGAATCACACCCACAAACATTAACAGACCATTTGACTTACTGATAACAGGACTCTTCCTACACCCTGTCCTTGGGACAGTATCTTGTGACATATACAAGCCCTGCTTATTGCTGTTAAAGTATACTCTTTATTGATCCTTTTCTGAAACACAGAAAACCCACCTATAACCTACAAGCCCTTGCTTCCAGATGTCCCACCTTTTTGGGCCAGACCAATGGAAAAATTCTTTTCACTAAATTCCAAACCTCGTCTCTCACGCTCAAAACCAAATAAAAAGAACTCCTGTATCTGATCACCCAGAGAAAAACATGTTTGCCTTTCTCCAGGCCTCATCGCTCATATTCATGTTTAGAAACAAACTACATTAGTTATTATTTCTGCAGAGTTGTTTATTTCCATTGACAATCATTTTTCTTGTTTTTAAAGAGTCATTCATTTTGTTGCACGTATTAAAAGTTCCTTCCTTTGTGCTGCCAGATAGCATTATATTATATGGCTAGTTCTTCATTTGTCCATTCATTTAGCTGCTGATGGACATTTGGGTTATGTCTAATTTTTGGCTCTTATGAAAAAGCTTCTGTGAACATCCTTTTAAAATTTATTTATTTATTTCAATAAATAAATGTGTGCTTACCAGAAAGAGAGAGGGAAAGTGAGAAAGCATTCCCCAAAGAAGATGTCCATGCTGCAATCCCCTCTCCTCCATTCTTCTTTTGAGATTTTGGGCACACTACTCACGACTTTTAGTCTTTTTAGTTTTTGTTTTGTTTTGCTATCAGGTGTGTGTATTTGCCAAAGAGGGACAGAGTATGGGAAGTGGGGAGTGAGAAATTAACCCCCAGTGAGGATGACCACACACAGTCCCTTGTCCTCTATTCTCCTCTTGGGACTCTGGGCATGGATGCACATGTGCCTGGTATGATTTTCAAGCTGCCATGACTGGGACTCCAACTACGCAATCAGTCATGTGGGATCCTACTGCCTTAACCTCTATGCCACCTGAAGACCCAACAAGAGGGTATCTTTTATGACCTTGGCATAAGCAACGATTTCTTGAAGACGATGTAGAAAGCACTATTTCACAGAAGGGCTCACGAGTTTGACTTGCAATGGGCCAGCTCAGGTGACACTCTGGGTAGAAGCTGGGTAGAACTTACCCCAGGTTCCCTTTATGTGGGACTCCAGAGGTTTGGGTAGAGGCGTGTGACTAGCTACATGAACTTTGTCACATACCGCTTATTGCCCTAGGTGAAGACTTATTGTAATGTACAGTCTAACCAAGTAGCCCCCAGCAAAGGAAGACATGAGTCACTTTCTGGGCCCTTTGCCCCGTATTGAGGTTTTCACACAGTTGACCAGGGTCTGTTAGGGGTTAGAGAAGAGGGACCCACTAAGAAGCGGTGGCAGTGCCTGAGCTGGCTGTGAGAGTTGCGCTGCATTGGAAACTCGAGACAGGGCAGTGTGAGGTTGGAGAAAAACTTGGTCTTGTACAGCCTGGGTTCAAATTCCCAGACCTTTTCCTTCCTAGCTGTTTGTTCTTGGGCAAGTCACTGGACCTCTCTGAGTGCTGGTTTCCTCATCTGAGGTGAAATAGTTTGACATCAATTGACCGGTTGGTTCAAGGAATGTTCTAGGCATATGGGGAGGTCCTGACAGGCAGAAGCAGCCCTGACCTTAAGCAGTGGACACATTGCTTAAGCTGGAGAAACAAGCCAGGCATAAATGCATCACCTCAAACTCAACTTTTCACAAACTAGCTTCTCTTCCTAACTCTCATGACCAGACCCTCAATCTCTCTGGTCCAGACATTAGTAAAACCTCTCTGCCTCCTCTCTCTGTCATTCCTGTAACCAAAGAGCTACAAAGTTCTCCCAAGACTTCATCCAAAATGCCTTCTATCAAGAAGCTCTGCAGTAGCCAACACTGCTATTGTCTCTCTGACTCCTGTTCCTTCTCATGCTTCTGGGCAGACTCCCAGTTTTGTTTAAATTCACAATGAAAAATCCAGCGAAAGGCTTTCTTTTCATAGCCCTTTGCGGCTAGCCTCTCACTGGAACACAGTGAGCCGTGGCTGAAGGGTTCTGGGAAAGATTTGCTTTTACTGTACAGCTATCACCTCTTTCTGCTTCACTTTATTTCCATTTCCTTTCCTTTTTTTCAGAATATTTATTATATTTTATTAATTATTATTATTATTTTAAATTTATTATAAAGCATGTGTGCTCACCAGAGAGAGACAGAGATGGAAAGAAAGTGAGAAAGCAAGCTGCTGGGACTTGACCTTAGGTTGGTTATGTGGGTGTCCAGTGCCTCAACTACCATGCCACCTCCTGGCCTCTTCTCTTTTTTTTGAGAAGTTTTTGCTATAGGGTATGTGCGCTCACCAGAAAAACAGAGACAGAAAGCGAGAAATCATCCCCCCAGGGGGATGGCCATGCTTCAATCCCTTCTCCTCCATTCTCCTCTTGGAAACTTGGGCATGCACACACATGTGCTCGGCGTGAGTTTAAGCCACTGGGTCTGGGACTTGTACCCTGTTGACTACATGGGACTCCAGCGACGTAGCCATTATGCCATCTGCTGTCCCTTCACTTCCTATTTTCTACCTAGAGGGAGCCCTTGCGGCCTGGAAGAGCTACAAAAGCCATGTTGAGATAATGAGGTTCCTGGTCCAAAGGGGGCCTTAGTCTCACTCACCTTGACTATTGCATAACCCAAGAGAGGGGGCTCCAAACCTATCCTCTGCAAGTTGAAGCATCATGGTGGACATTTGAGCCCCATTTTCAGAAGATTCCAGTTATGGTTCATCCCTAAAGTGGCTCCTCAGGCAATCAGTGTGGATGATGAAAGAAATTTGTATTTACTGAGATGGAAAGACATTCATGATGTTTGGTTAAATGCCCATTTCACAGTAATGGAACTGAGGAGCAGAGATGGATTCTTTTGTTCAAGATGCCCAGCCTGTCTCCTCAGTGGAGGCCAAGTGGAAGCTAAGGATCTGATCCTCAGTGGAGGCCAAGTGGAAGCTAAGGATCTGATGATTTTCAAGCCACTGAGTCTGGGACTCAAACCATGATCAACTATGTGGAAGTCCAGTGATGTAACCATTACACCATCTGCTGATCCCTCAAAAGACTAATTTTTAAAGATAACTTTCAAAATATTTGTTATAATTTTGTTTATGACTCTATAACAATAGAGACGATATGGTTTTAAATAGTTTTGAGAAAATATTTACTTGTCAACTACTCAAACTATTGAAAAGCAAATACCCAGCACATAAATTCATACCTAAACCTTCCCAACTCAGTCCTGCCTACCAAGTATTCTGTGGTATACCATGTACTAGCAAAGATCAGTCTCTTTGTTCCTTTACAGTCGTCCTCAAGGTAATCCTCTGGTTGTGGCTGCTCTTTTGCAATCTCTACTGATTACAATGTGGGCTTGAAAAGTCCACGTTATTTTATGGTATGAATTCTTTCACATGACTTCTCTGTCCTCTCTGCCAGGCCTGTTTATGGTGCCAGGCCATCTTTCCAAGAACTTCTGTTGGCTTTCTTGAGATTTACCTTAGTTATAGCTTTAGAGATGACAATCCAGTCAAAGCCCTGTCCAATAACGAGTATTTCCAATTTATGATTCAATGTAACAGGTACTATTGAATTCATGCAAATAACCCTTCTGCCACAAAAGAAGAATACTCACAGATATTTTCCAATTCCAGAGGGGTCAGGAAGGAGACAAGTTTATGTTTCAATTTAAAAAAAAAAAATTAACAAATTGCTGAACCTATCAACAGCTGAAAAGAAGACAAAAATCCTTAAATCTGGAAAACAAAGCATAGAAGAAAATGAGTAATGTTCTAGTCAAAAGTCATAAAATTCTGTTTC
This sequence comes from Tupaia belangeri chinensis, assembly GCF_000334495.1. Taxonomy (NCBI): domain Eukaryota; kingdom Metazoa; phylum Chordata; class Mammalia; order Scandentia; family Tupaiidae; genus Tupaia; species Tupaia belangeri. The sequence goes on along the minus strand of NW_006203598.1, from coordinate 143,209 downwards.
ACCAGTTAAGTCTCATGTAATTCCTCTCTCTTCTATTGAATGTACAGTGTGGTCCAATGTGGTCCAATATTTCCATTTAAATCCTGGAAGTTAACATTCGTTGTTATTACTGATATTTCTGGACTTAATCCCAAGCATTAAGTTGATCCATTTCTTGGTAGCTCTTTGTTCTCTTATTTCTGTCTGTGTGTCTAGTTTTCCTGGTAAAGCACTCCATTTCGAACTTCTTGAAGAGTCGGTCTGGTTTCAGTAAATTCTTTCAGGTTTTGTTTATCTGAGAATGTTTTTAACCTTTTCTTCCCATATGAAGTATTCGTGGTTGAAATTGCTTTTTGCTTAACACTTTGTATATTTTTTCCCATTCTTTCTTTGCTCGCATTGTTTCCGATGAGAGGTCTGCTGTTAGCCTGATGGGATAAACTTTGTAAGTAACTTGCCATTTTTCTCTTGCCAATTTTAGTATCTTGTCTTTGTGGATTTGGCCAATCTGGCGATGATGTGTCTTGGAGAAGATCTTCTTGGGTTGATTCTATTAGGGGTCCTTTGTATTTCTTGGGTCTGGATGTTTGAATGCTTCTCTAGGTTTAGAAAGTTTTCTTCCAAGATTTCATGGACTAGATTATTAATGCCCTTATGAGTTTCTTCACCTTCTGGGATACTGATTATCCAGATGTTGGGGTGTTTAATGGTATCTAGTATTTCTCATATATTATTCCCATTTTTGGGGTTATTTTCTCAGTCCTTTTGGTGATTTTTTTCTAGGTCAGAGGTTTAGTCTTCAACATCTGAGATTAGATCTTCTGCGTGGCCTAATCCACTTTTAATATATATATATATATATTTTTTTTTTGAAGAGGTTTTTACTATAGGGTGCGTGTGCTAGCCAGATAGACAGAGAGAGACAGAGAGATAGCAAGCGAGAAATCACCCTCCAGCGGGGATGGCCACGCTGCAATCCCTTCTCCTCCATTCTCCTCTCGGGATCTTGGGCAAGCACACACACGCACCCGGTGTGAGTTTTAAGCCACCGGGTCTGGGACATGAACTGCAGTCGACTACATGGGAGTCCAGCGACATAGCCATTATGCTAACTGCTGATCCCACAAGGGAGGTTTTGATTTCCTGTATTATAGCCTTCATCTCTAATAGCTCCATTTGATTCTTTTTTATGGTGTATATTTCTTCTTTCAGATTGTGGAAGAACTTCTTCACCTTCTAGAACTCATCTCTTTTTTCTTGCACCTTCTGAAGTTAATTGTCTCTCACCTCTAGCATATTATTTAGCTTAGTCACTGTGAATATTCTGAATTCTTTTTTTCTTTTTCTTTTTTTGTAGAGGTTTTTGCTATAGGGCATGTGCACTTTCTCCTCTCTGGATCTTGGGCATGCACACACACGTGCCTGGCGTGAGTTTAAGCCCACCAGGTCTGGGACTCGAACCACGGTCGACTACGTAGGAGTTCAGCGACATAGCCATTACGCCAACCGCTGGTCCCAATATTCTGAATTCTTTTTTTTTTTTTTTTTGAGAGGTTTTTCGCTATAGGGAGCGTGCGCTCGCCAGACAGACAGAGAGAGACATAGAGACAGAAAGCGATAAATCACCCCCCAGGGGGGATGGTCACGCCACAATCCCTTCTCTTCCATTCTCCTCTCGGGATCTTGGGCACGCACGCACACGCGCCCGGTGTGAGTTTTAAGCCACTGGGTCCGGGACGTGAACCACGGTCGACTACGTGGGAGTCCAGCGACATAGCCATTACGCTAACTGCTGGTTCCCAATATTCTGAATTCTTTATCAGACATTTCCATGAGTTCCATTGTACTGTCCATGGATGATGAAGGATTGTTCTTTCCCCTTGGGGGAGAGAGATTTTCTTGGTTTCTCATATTTCTTGTGCCTCTGTAGTGGTTTCTGGTCATCTGATGGATTACACATTTCTTCCTAATTTCTTGGAGTTAATTCTGAGCATTTAGAAGTGTGTGGGAGGAGGCAATCCACAATCTCTCTGCAGTTCCTTTTCCCCGATTCTCACCAAGCAACTGGCACATTTGACATTGGAACTGTATATTACAAAGGCCTCATAGTTTCTAGGGAATAGGTGCACCTCAGCTGAGCTGCAAGGTTTCAACTGAGAGTTCAGAGGCGTGTGGGAGGTGAGCCACACTCTGCAGCTCCATCCTTCTCTCTGCTGCTCACTCCACAGTCTCTCTTCTCTGAATCTTAGTCACTTGGTGGGGTGAATTCACTTTTGGCTAATTGCTTAGAGAAGGTTTCTGCAGCTGTAAGATCATGTGCTTCCCTTTGCTTTAAGGTACTTCTGTGACAATTTCTCTCCTCTACTGCGTTTTGCAATATGGTATCCCCAGAAAGAGATTTTGAGTTCAGATTTATAAAGAGGAGCTTCTCCCTTCAGGCAAGAGGTACAGTAAGGGTTGAGGATTTCTATGACCCTCTAAGTAATTAGATGTTTGGCTACTGTGCACCTAGGCCTGTCTAGACACTCAGTGTGTGGAGGCAGGACAGCAGAGTGAGAAAGTCAGGTAAAAAAGGAAAAGGAAAAGAAAAAAAAAAAAGGGAAAAAGAACCAGAGAAAAAAATGAAAAGACAAAAAAATAATTTGTTTTTAAAATGTAAGAACTGAAAAGCACATGGCATGCTTGCATGCCATGGTGAATACGGCAGGACCCACCTCAGATTTAAAATGGCTTCTGAAATTAGCAAGAGAAAGACGAGGCCAGAGGTAAGAAAAAGTGTTTTAAAAAATTTAAAAAAAGGTAAAAATTTAAAGAGAGAGAGAGAGACAGACAGACAGACAGACAAAGACAGAGAAAGAACAGAGGTTGCCCTAACTCTCTGAGTGTTTCTGGGGCCTGGAAGATGGGGTTTAGAGCAGAGCCTCAGTTGCCTTGGTCCCTCAAGGACACCAGTTTTTAAAGAAACAGACTGAGCTGAAGCTTGGGACTCAGCTGGTGATAGAACTCCTAGGGAGGAAGAATAATTAGAGATAACATTGAAAGGAGCTCTGTGGGCAGGGGCTGCTGAAGAGACAGCATCAACTGGTCCTGGCCGGGTCCCTCCACCATCTTACCAGCCAGAAGCGAAGGCCCCCAAAGGAGGCAGAGGCTGGGTCCTAGTCCCAGTGGTGCCTCCGACAGACCGTGTGGCTTAGATGAGTCCTTTCTTCTCTCTGGGCTTCTGTTTCCTCATCGAAGCCAGCCAAGTGTCAGGTTAAGGTTGCCAAAGAAAATACGGGATGCTTAGTTTAATATGAGTTTCAGGTAAGTAATAAGTATATCTATTTTTAGTGTAAGCATATCCCTTATAATATTTAGGACACACTTATACTAAAAATTATTTCTTGTTTACCCAATATTCAAATTTAACTGGAAATCTTGGATTTTTTGCTTTTTAAATAGGTTAGCACTACGTTGGGTTAAATAATTAGGAGGGAGAGCAGGGGGATAAAGAGAGGGCTGAGTGGAAGCATCTGACTGGACCCCCATGGGGACGAGGTGGGAAAAGGGGAGCGAGGGACAAAGGGTTCGCAGTTAGCAAGGCCCTGCCTGCTGTCTCCCTCCACCAGCACATGCTGGGCATGGTGGGCCTCAGGGCAGTGCTGGCTTCTGGCAACGCCATGCCGGTCTTGGAAAGTTCCACAGTGTGGGGGGAGGTGGGGGCCATGGGGGCTCAGAACCGGTGCGGTTCCTCTCCCTCCCCCACTTCTCCACAAAGTGGTATTTGGTGTCTGTGGTAAGCCCAGTGACAAGGGGAGGTGGCTTACAAAAGGAGCAGGGCCTGCCTGCTTCCATAGGAGACTGTGGAGGCATCTCTGAAGCTGCCCCACCATGGCTAGCCGGACCTTGCTGTTCCTTGCCGCAGTGCTCCTGAACCCCTCAGGTGAGGACTGCCCTCAGTGTGGGTCCTGACAGCTCCTTCTGGCCTGCTTTCTGGGCTTGCTGGACCCAGAGGTGTGCTGCAGACCCTCAGACACCAAGGCCCTCCCCAGCCGGCTCTCACATCTGGAGGCTAGGCCCCTCTGCAGAGCTGGCTCAGCCTCCACAGCAGGCCCAGCCTATCCGGGCCTGGCTGATGCGAGACTGGCCTTGGGGAACAAGGGAGCCCTGGCCTGGGTCCTGGTCCCATTTCCACGGGTCTGGGTCCCCTTTCCTTCCTGGCCTCTGAGTCCTGGTTGGCGCCACCAGCTGGCCACCTCCCTCTTTGGTGGGTCTGTGTCTTTGGCGTGTGCTCTGGTGAGGGTCATGACAGAGCTTGTGAGACCCTGGGCTCAGGACACTGCCTGCTCCCCACACCCAGTCCCCTCCCAGCCCCTGGGACATTGAGAGCCCCAAATCCGATTGGATCTGAAGCTCAGCTGAAGGAAAGGACACTTCAGGAAGAGAGTGCAGAACTGGCTGGGCCACCTGGAAGGAAAGAGAGAAAGGAAGAAAATCTCTAGAGAGGAGAGAGGGGGTGTTTCCTTTGAGACAAACTGACACCCCCAAGACTTCGTGTGTGTGTGTGTGTGTGTGTGTGTGTGTGTGTGTGTGCTGGGGCGGGGGGGTCTGGGTCTCTCCCCTAGAAGAAGCCTGAGAACACAGCACTCCTTTGTGCTGAGAGTGGGTCAGAACAGCTCCAGGCAGAACAAGAGGAGAGGCCTGCTCCCTTCCCACAGGCCCACCCTGGCCTGGGCCCTGGGCCCCTCCCCACTCACCCAGGAGCAGGACTGACCTTTACCCTCCATGTGCTGAAGAGGGGATGCCATCCCATCTGTTCCCCAGGTCTGGCCTTCTCTGGTGTGGGCCCAGAGCACCATGACCCGGCGACAGCCCACTGGTGTGAGGGTGAGCAGTTGCGCCAGGACCTGGCCCAGGAGCGCCCTCAGGTATGCGGGCTCCCTGCCCACCTTCCTCAGCCCTCCGCTTTCTCTCCTCCCTGGGTGGCTCCGAGCACAGGGCTGGAGGTCTCTGCCAGGGAGGGAGGGAGGTGGCTTGGAGCGGAGCTGCTAGATTTGGCCAGCTCCCGCCTGGCCAGGGTCGCTGCAGCAGTCTGGCTGGACCCACCCGAGAGGCTCCTCTGGGTCTCACTCTCCGAGGAGCCTGCTGATGGAGTGCCCAGGTGGGCAGGCTCCCCTGGTAGGCTGGTTCTGGCCCTCGGGGACCTGCCTTCAGGTCAAAGAGCTCGGCGGTGATCTTGCCGCCCCCGGAGTGTCTGAGAGACACCTAAAGGCGCTTCGTTTCCTGACAGGGTGACCTGTTTGCTCAGAGGAAGGAGCTGAGCTGGGGCTGCAAGCCCTGTCAGAAGATCATGCAGAAGTTGGAGGACATGGTGGGGGAACAGCCTAACGAGGTGAGTCCAACAGCTGTGGGACCCCGTGCCTGCTGGCCAGTGAGGGTGAGGGTGGGGTGCCCTCTGACCAGGCAGGGCCTGGGGCGCTAGCGTGGCTACCCCAGGGGAGGGCCCTTGACTGGGGATCTGTGGGCTCCTCACGTGTCTGTGGGGGACATAAGAGAATCTGCAAAACTGTGACTCTGAGAGTGAATAGGTGGAAGGGTGGCGTGGACAAGGTTTCCGTGAAAATTCTCAAAGGGAAGTTAGGCGCCCTTCCCCTGGAGCCTAACGTTTGTGTCCAGGGCAGGGCTTTGGTAGGCTGGTTCCAGAGGGGGCCTGGGCCCACCACACTAAATCCCAGGTCTGCCACTTCTAAGCTGCATGGCCTTGAGCAAGGCACTTCCACTTCCGGAGCCTCGGTTTTCTCATCCGTAGCATGGGGTGCATAATAAATAGCCCCTACCTTGCTAAGCCTTCTCAAAGAGCCGGAGGGTGTAATGTGTTGGACTCCACCACTGAGTGAATTCTTAACAAATGACTGTGCTCCTACAAGTGGAGTATTCCTACTCCCAAATCCAGAATGCTCCAAAATCTGAAACGTGTTGAGTGCCACCTCGACGCCATGTGTGGGAAATTCCACATGTGACTTCATGCGATGAGTCCCAGTCAAATGCAAAAATATCATACAATCACCTCATGCGGTGTGTAGGTGTATGCGAAACAATCCATCCCCAGGATGACTCGTTAGACAAATATTCCAAAACCCGAAAAACGTCCCGAATCTGAAACTCTTCTGGCCCTAAGCATTTTGGATAAGGGATACTCAATCTGCTCCAAGAAATACTGCTTCACCCCCTTCCTGTCTTCTGCACTCCGGCCTGGTCAGTGTCTTGACACTGCAGGGTCTGCCCTCAGCCTGGACACTCCGCTTTATCCTTCTCCACTGGGATGGCAGTAGAAGGTACTTCAAGATCAAATGAGTGCAGGGTCCAAGTGCTGACCCCCTTAGACCCTCACAGTTCTGCCCCATTGTTGGATCCCCAGCTGGGTCCTGAACCCTTGGATTCTGCATGGACAGAGTCTCTAATGTGGGTCTGGCAGCCGTCACATCATTCACAGAGAAGGTAGGGGCAGGTAGACAGGAGCTGAGACCTCAGCAGGGACAGTTGTCCTTCTTTCAAGAGCCCCTGACTGGCCAGGCTTGGGCCAGGGCCTTGGGGACTGGGAGCAGGGGCTCGAACCCTGCCTTTGCAGTCTCTGGTCCCGTGGCCACCTGGCACTGACTCAGCACGCCCAGCCAGAGCTGCCAGGGCCCAGGGGTGGCAGAGCGGGGCAGGGCTCACCTGATTGTCACATCCCACCGCGGTGCTGCTGCTGCAGGAAACCATCGCCCAGGCTGCTTCCAAGGTGTGTGGCAAGATGGGGCTGCTGAGAGGCATCTGTAAGAGGATCATGAGGACATTTCTGCGTCTCATTAGCCGGGACATCATGGCCGGCAAAAGCGCCCAGGAGGTCTGCGTGGACCTCAAGATATGCAAACCTGCAGGTAGGTGCAGGGGTGACAGCTGAGATGCTCTCCTGAGGGACTAGAATTGCACACCCCCCCACCCCCCGCCAAAGTCTCTCACGGAAAACTTAGGACCAGCTGGATCCACATGGCCAAGTGTGTGACTCGAGTCCCAGACATGGTGGAAAACCACTCGGGGAACGTGTGCTCGTGTGCCCAAATCCCCAGAGGAGAATGGAGGAGCAGCGATTGTGCTGTCTTCTCTCTCTCTCTCTCTGTTGTCCGTCTGGCAAGTACACGCACCTTATAGCAAATTGAAAAAACCAAACCCAACAACTGAATGAGCAGCCCCAGGAGCCCCTCCAAGCTCCCTGCTCATGGTACGCTTCGACCCCAGCGTTCGACCCAGGAAAACGTGAGGTGCTGGGCAGATGCGCTGTAGCCAGAGGTGTTGGGGTGATCTTGATCAAGGGCATGGACTTTAGAGGCAGCCTGGGGGTAACATCTCCATCTCTCCAAAGCTGTGTGACCTTGGGCAAGTCCCTTGGCCTCTCTGAGCTGCAGTTTCCTCGTCTGTGAATGGGGGACAGTCATCCTGGTTTCTGAGACAGGAATGAGCATCAGAGGAGATCGTCATATATAAACAGCTGACACTCAGGAAATGTTCTCAGACGTGGGATAGTCAGGATTTATCAGAGCCCTGAACCCCCATCTTCCAGCCCAGCACAGGTTCCTAGGGACAGGAGCTAGGGCCACGTCCTCCTCGACACTGGGACCCTGAGGGCTAGGACGGAGACTCCTGCTGGGCAGGGTTCCTCAGGGCCTCTTCCCTCCACGGCTGCCCAGCCTGGGCCCTGAGAGAACAGGCCATGGCTGTGGGAGGTGGGGCGGGGCCAGGCCTCCGGGACGGGCCTCAGGGACGGGCCTCTGGGACGGGCTCTGGCAGCTGGTCGGGCCCTCGCCCCTGGCGGGTGCTCTGGGGCTTTCCACCAGCAGATCTGGAGCGAGCCGATAGTGCCAGGTCACCCGCTCCCTGTGGTCGGGACCCGTGGCTTTTCTCCCCCAAGTTCTCAAGCTGCTCTGGCTCCTGCCTCCGGGATGTGACTCTGGGTATGTTCGGCAGGGCCAGGCGGCCGGAGTCCCAGAGCACCTGCCCACAGCTGGCTCTTCTCTCCACTCCAGGTCCCAGGCGAGGCTTCTGACCATCCTGACGAAGAAGTGCAGAGGGCTGGCTTCTGTCCTCAGAGCCTGGGAACCTCGCCACCTCCGCAGGCTCCTCCCTTCTAGCTCAAGTCTCCCCTCAGCCTTCGTCCCCCACTCCCTTCCACTGCCCCCTCTGGAGAATAAAGTGTCAGGTGACGTGCCACACGGTTTCGCCTCCTTTGGTGGACTTGAGCAGTAGGGCCATGCTGGAGTGAGTCGTGCATTCATTCAGTGAACGACCCCACGTGTTCCACATACTGTTCTAGATGCCAGCGACTTAGGCCGAACACCTCTCATCACGAAACACTTCTGAAGTGCTAACTAGAGCTGTGAGTTGTTCCAACAGGCTGGGGTGCACAGGGACTGTGCCCCCAGGAGCTCTCAGACCGGGTGGGGAGAGCAGCCAGGTGAGAGTTCAAGTTCTTCTGGTCCTGCTTCTCTAAGCAGGAGGCTTTCTTCTGCTGTTCTGGGGGAACAGAAGTCTTAGCTCATTCTGACTTAAAGAAAAAGGAATTTATTGGGGACCAGCACTTGGCGTCATGGCTACATTGCTGGACTCCCATGTAGTCGACTATGGTTCGAGTCCCAGACCGGTGTGCGTGTGTGCCCAAGATTCCGAGGAGAATGGAGAAGGGATTGTGGCATGGCCATCCCCCTGAGGGGTAACTTCTTGCTTTCTGTCTCTCTGTCTCTCTGTCTTTCTGGCGAGCGCATGTGCCCTATAGAAAAGGCTCTCCAAAAAAAAAAAAAAAAAAAAAGAAATTTATCGGTTCAAATAAGTAACCAGCTCACAGACAGCGTCAGGCACAGAACGATCCAGGGATGTGTGTCACCAGAGCCCTCGTTCCGCTTCTCTTCTCTGTACTTCTCGGCTCTTTCCCCTCTGTATATTGAAATGGCCTCCGTCGAGCTTCCTTCTCGGCAGGAGAAAAGGCTTCATCAGGCCCAGAGGGTACATCTTCACAGAACAGATTCAGAGGCGGAGAGAGCTCCGTCGGCAGCTCCCCTGGAACACAGGACACTTCTTTCCCAAGTATTTCCTGGGTCCTCACTGGCCACTTATCCTGGGCCAAGCGTCCACCCTCAACCAAGCACTGTGTCTAGGGGGATAGGATACTTTGACTGGCCCAAGCTCATTCCAGGCATGTCTCTGCGGCTGCGGTGGCCTGATGACTCGGTTGTCAAAATAGATGTAAAAGTCGGGACATCTGTTGGTGGGAGAGAAGAAACAGATACTGTCCCTCAAAGGACAGCGGTGTCTAGGCGTTCAGTCAAAGAAGTCGCTCAAAGGGACTCCATGGCCAAATCTGACACAATCTGAGTATCAAAATAGCAGGTTGACAATAGGCGATTTGATTGAGTAGATTAGAATCCATGGGTTCACATAGAGATAAATAATAAACAAATACATGAATAAGGGAAAAGTGCTACCTTATAATAGCATGCCAACCAACAAATGTAGACACAGTAGCAAAACAGACCCTCACCAAAGACTTACTAATTTGATATCAATCAATAAATTCCAATTCACCTGACCGTGCAAAAACCCAGCAAACGGTGTTGAATGGTAACATCACCACCAAGGGGTCAAGCCAGCACCATGAGTCTGTGATCCAGGCTCTGACAGGCACTGTACTCTGCTGTTCTGTGGTTCCTGCCAGAATGCAGACGTCACCAGGAAACAGATAAACTGAAAGCAGCGTGTTACCAAGTAGCTGGCCTGTACTCTGTAGACATGCCAAGGTCACAAAAGACAAGAAAGGATGGAAGAGCTGTTCTAGATAGGAGGAAACTAAACAGACATGACAAGTGGGCCAGCAGTTGCTGGACTGCGACATGATTGACCACAGTTCGAGTCCCATACCTGGCAATTCACTTTCTCACTTTCCCCCTCTCTCTTTCTCTGGTGATTGTACATGCCCATAGCAAATTAAATAATAAAAATCATTTTTAAAAATTAAAAAAATAATTATAAAACAACAACAAAACAATGACAACTAATTGGAACTAATGATTCAGATTTGCATCTGGCCTTTTCCGGGACATTACTGGAGCCGTCTATGAAATACAACTGAAGTTTGTGATGATAATATCCTGTCAGTGTTCACGTCACGGTCTGCTGGTTATGTATGGACATGCCCTTGTTCATACACATACATTAAATTATTAAAAGGGTAATAGGTCATTAGGTCTGCAATGTATTGCCAATAGTTCAGAAAAGAATGATAAGATGGGCCAAGTCTATGGCACAGTGATAATGTAGTGCTCAGGAGAAAACAGGTCTTGGTTGATGACCACAGTTCAAGTCCCCGGCCTGGTCAGCTGGGGCATGCATGCAAGTGCCCAAGTCCTGACGGAAGGGGATTAAGTTGTGACCAGACCCTGTGGAGGGGATCTTTCTCTCTTGTTCTCTCTCTGTCTCTCTCGTGTGTGCGCATATGGTCTACCATCAATAAAGAAAACATTGAAAATTTTAAAAATGATAAGTGCTTTTTAAAAAGAATATGATAAGGCATATACCACCTCCATGGGGTAAAATATTAACAGTGGAGGATCTGATTCAAGGGTAAACAGGGGCACTTCTAGTAAACTTGCAACTTTCCTCTAAATGTGTAACTATTTCCAAGCAAACGTAAATGAGCTGTAGCATTGCGATCCTAGCATATGGGTGGGTGGGTGGTGGTGACATTTCCTGAGATGGGGAGAACATTGCGATGAGTGGGTCTGGAGAGTCTGAGCGGGGGAGTGCTGTGGCGTGTGAAGATGATCCTGGAGGCAGGCAAGTCGAGGTGCTAAAGAAAGACATCCGAAGACTGGAACTGGACGAGACCACCAGGGACTGAGTGCAGAAGGGTAAGACCAGCACTGAGGATGACAGGCCCAGGCTGGTCAATGTGTGGAGGCCTGGTGGAGGAGGGGGAGCCCACAAAGAAGACTAGAAAAGAGGAGGCGGGGTGTCAGAAAGAAAAATCCCGCATGGTGTTATGGAGCTCAGAGGAGGATATGCATCAAGCAGGAAGGAGTGGCTGACCACATCCAGTGCTCCTCTCAGCAGGTCAGGGAAGCAGAGCACAGAGGGCTGACCCCTGCTGTAGGGAGTCTAGTCATCTTGGTGGCCTTGGTGAGGGCTGTTCCAGTGGCTAGGAGGGGACAACACCCCTTCAGGGTAGACGGAGAGGATGTGATATTTGTCGGTGTTAGCAGCTCTGTTAAGGGGTTTGCTCTGAAGGGTTGGAGAGAACTGGGACAGAACCGGAGACCACGAGACCACGTGGAGCTGAAGGTAGGGTCTGTAATTTAGATGTTTGCATGCTGATGGGATGGCCCAGGAGAGGGGAAGGCTGACGACCCAGGACAGGACCAGGAGATTTAAATCCCCTATTACTAGCACTTTCTTTCTTTTGTTTGCTATAGGGCACATGCATGGCAGAGAGAGAGAGAGAGGGAGAGAGAGAGAGAGAGAGAAAGGAAAGTGAGAAAGCATCAGGGGAGATAGCTGCATCACAATCCCTTCTTCTTCATTTTTTTCTTGAAATTTTGGGCATGCACGCACACATGCCCAGTGTTTTTCAAGTCACTGGGTCCAGAACTTGAACTGTGCATTCAGCTTTGTAAGATCTAGCTGCCTTAACCACCATACCGACCGCTGGCCCCTTCTTTATTTTTTAATTGTCAGTGAGCATACGCACTTTCCAGAGAGATAAACAGAGAAAGAGAGAAGGAGAAAGTATCCCCACAATGGGATGTGGTCTCAACACAACATTTTCCCTTGATTTCTCCATTCATCAGGATTTGGGGCATGCATGTATACACGCCTGTGTTGTTTTTCAAACCTCTGGGGCTGGATTCAAAAGGCAAATGGCCATGTAGGATCTGGTTCTCTAAGCATGAGGCTTAACTACTGGGCTATGGGGCTGGCCTTAGATTTTCTCAACTGTTTGTTTATTTGTTCTATGTACTCAGGTGAATTTTCAGAAGATTTATTTATTTATTTTAGGTTTTGACCACAGGGCATGTGAACTCACTGGAGAGGAGAGAGACAGAGAGAGGGAAAGTGAGAAGTCATCCGCTGGGGTGGGTGGGGGGAATGACCACATCGTGGCCCCTTCTCCTCTATTCTCCTCTTGGAATTTTAGGCACTCATGCACATGTGCCCAGTGATTTTCAAGTCCCTGGGTCTGGGACTTGAACCTTAGTCGACCATATGGGAATCCAGTCACAGAAGATTTAAATAGTTGCTTTAAAAATAATTTTCAGCAGTTTCTCAGATCTGTCGAGCTCATCACACTGTTATGCCAGGAGTAGAAGTTCCTTGAATGTTTTTTTCCCTCACGAGTGTAAGTATAGGTAAATGAGAAAAGAGAGGTCATGCAGTGCCAATGAATTGTTTAGCAGTTAGTTGCTTGTTTCTTGATGGATGCCATGACAGGGTTGGGAAGGCAGTGCTCACAGGATGAAAACAAAAACAAAACAACAGCTTGAGACCAGTTACATTTAGCAGAGCTTAATTAGGCAAAGAACAATTTGCAAATTAAACAGACCTCAGATGCAGGGTAAGGTCAAAGGACTCAGGGGCTGCAACATGGTTGAACCACATGTATGGAGAGAAAAAAGGAAGTGATGTGAAGAAAACAGAAGTGGGTTACAGAGACAGCTCAGTTAGTTACAGTGTGGCGTTTGCCTCATTTGAAAATGGTTTAGGGTTGGCCACAATTTGTTGAGCTCTGCTGCTGCAATTGGCTGAAACTCAGCTTTTTGCTATTAAACTTAAGTTAGGGTTTCAGTTAGTCGAAGTACCGAGGACAGAAGTCTGACTGCTTTTTCCTATTTCCAAAATCCCTTCCAGAGAGCCTGAGGTAGGTCACACCCACAAACATTGATAGGCCATTTTGGCTCATTTGATAACAGGACTCTTCCTACACTCTGTCCCTGGTAGAGTATCTTTGTGTTGGGTGAGTCGCGCCCACGAACATTAAGAGACCATTTTAGCTCACTGATAACAGACAGCATTCTTCCTACATCCTGTCCTTGGGACAGTATCTTGTGATGTACACAAGCCTCCTTATCTCTGTTACAGTTCACACTTTGCGGATGCCTTCCCAAAACACAGACCTTCCTTTCCAATCACCCACTTAAGAATTGTAAAACCCACCTACGGCCTACAAATCCCCACTTTCAAATGTCCCATCTTTCTGGACCAGACCAATGAAAGAACTTTTGTCACTAAGTTCCAAACCTTGTCTCTCACTTTCAAAACCAAGTAAAAGGAACGCATGTATCTGATCGCCCCGAGAAAGGTATGTTTACCTCTTTCCGGGTTAGTCACACATATTTGTGTTTAGAATTAAACTACATTACTTATTATTTTTGCAGAGTTGGTTATTTCCATCAAGAGTACTAAGTTAGATTGCAGTTCCTTAGGTAAAGACCCAAGTAGGAGTTTCAGGACAAATTTCATTTGATTTACCAACAGCGATATAAGTTAACTGTGTTTCAAAATCTAAATGCTCCACACATACTGAGTCTGCTGTCAGTTTTACAGATGCTGAGGCCAAGGCATAGAGACCGAATGGGATGTCCAAGGTCACATGGCCTTGACAGATTTGGGATTCAAACCCAAGCTGTACGGGCTCTGAACCACTGTACAGTGCTGTCTTTCTCCAAGGAATGGGGGCTTAGGTTCCCTTGAAGTGTGGAGTAAATAACCTAGGCACATGTCCCAGAGAAATAGCAAGACTGAAAGGTTCTGGCCACAACTAGAAATGGTTAGGATTGGGGACAAAGACACCGACCAAGCTGAGCATTTCCTCCATTCTGTGATGCAATGGGCTTGACCCTGCAATGTTTCCAGCACAAAGCTAAGCAATTACACAATAGAGAGTGGGGGACCATCAAGCTTTCCTCAGGAGTTCAGTAACCACTTGAAACTCCACTCTTCCCCTCCCTTTTCATGATAGGTAGCCTCACTTCTCAAGTGAACTCAGGCCTTTTATGTTCTTATCAGAAGTTGCCAACTCACTGTTGGTTGGGGCTAGAACATTGTATATGCTTTTTTTTTTTTTTCTTTTTCACTAAGACTCTAAGGAAATTAATTTCCCAGGGTAAGAGGGTCATATTTGGTTTTGGGGCCCCACATTGAAGTTCCCTAGGTGGAGAGGAATGATAAATGACTCTTTCTTCAACATGAGCTAGTGTATCAGCCAGGTTCATCAATGGCAAGCACTAGAAACTGACTCAGCTAAATGAGGAGGAGGGAAGTGATTGGGCAGCCATGGCTGCCTCAGGGTGGAAGGGAAGACCTAGATCTGAGCCTGAACAGACAGGAATGAGGCAGTTCAGATGGTCTAGAAAGCAGGAACAGCTCCAAGGTATCTTGCCCAGGTATGACTATGAGGATGTATGAACTTCCACCATTGCTTCTGCCCTTGTGTTTCTTTCTCCAAAGCAAATTCCCCAGGAAAGCAAGTTCACCTGGCCAAGTTTAGGCCCCTCGATTACCTTTGGCTGTTGTTAATGCTAAGAGGGAAGACAGGCAACAGGAGACTTGGAAGACTCTCTGACTTGGGAACGAGAGAATAGATCCCTATGTTTGTACATTGTAGGTGCTAGATGTCTTGTGTCTAGCACCACATGTAATGGCATGTAGGTGCTGTCATTGTGGCACTTCCAAACAGGAAGACATTTCTCCGACAGGAATCAGGAACTGCAGATTTGCCTGCAGGAAACTGGTGACTGAAGTGAGCTGTGCTTTCCTGTCTACTCAGGCTGAGAACCTTGGCGTTCACACCACAGACTTCCAGAACACCATCTCTGGGCCACACTCAGGCTGTTTCTTGTTCTCCCCTGCTGCTCAGGGATCAGGACTGGCAGTGCTAGGACACTGAGAGGAGAGATGACTCTGTAGCTACCTTGATTTCCAGAATCTGAACATCTTAATCTGTGACTAAATTCTACTAATAAAAAATAACAAATTCTACCAATAACGAATTCTAGGGACCAGCAGTTAGCATAATGGCTATGTTGCTGGAATCCCATGTAGTTGACCATGGTTTGAGTCCTGGACCTGGTGGCTTAAACTCATGCCACATGCATGTGCATGCGTGTCCAAGATCCCGTAAGGAGAATGGAGGAGAAAGGATTGCGGTGTGGCCATCCCCCCTGGAGGGTGATTTCTCTCTTTCTGTCTCTCTGTTTTTCTCTGTCCTTTTGGCAAGTGCATGAGCCCTCTAGGGAAAAAAAAAAGAATTCTAACACAAGTAATAGATTATTGGGGCCAGCTGTTGGCATGGAGGTTAAGGCACTGGACTCCTACGTGACTGATTGTGATTCGAGTCCCAGACCTGGCAGCTTGAGAATCATGCCAGACATGTGTGCATGCATGCATGCCCAAAATCCCAGGAGGAGAATGAAGGAGAAGGGATTGAGGTGTGGCCATCCTTCCTGGGGTGTAATTTCTCACTTTCCATCTCACTGTTTCTCTCCAGCAAATGCACGTGCCCTATGGCAGGAAAAAAAAAAAAAGTAATAGGTGATCACTAATAGAACAAAGCAAATATTCACAACTCCACATCGATATGAACAAATACGTAAATGAATACGGGAGGAAGGAAAGTTCTGTGCAGTAGAATTCCAATGAATAAATGTAGAAGGAATGATAGAAACTGGTAAGTCATCATTTGGCTAAGATCACAGTAATTTTTGTGGGACCCAGGGCAACTCCTGTTTTAGCCATGTTGTGTAAGTCTGTTTCTTGCAGCTCGTGTTTCTCCAGCCCCAGGCAGTAAGGGCACCGGGTTCATGTGTCTTTCTTTGTCCCACCTAGGCCCTGGGCCCAGAGAACCCAAGGATGCTCGGGGACTGGGACCTGAGAACCATGTTCAGCTCCCTGTCAGCTGTGGGATCTGCAGTAAGTCCTGTCCAGCTTGTCCCTCACTGCCACCCCTGCGATGACACCTGAGGCCTGGGGTGCCTGAGCCCTATTTACCCAGATGGCAAGTGCCCTGTGGCCCAGGTTAGCCTTGGGCAGATTTGTTTGAATCCCCAGCAGGTATTTCACAAATATGTTTGCATGTGGGGCATTTTGTTTTCTTTTCTCTTTTGAAAGTTGTAGATTATTTCTCGCATTTTGTATGGGGGATGTTAATTCTAGGGTTGCTTTCTCCAGCACACTTGGGTGGTCTCTTACTGTGCCGACTTTATCAGCAAGATTCATTCAATGGACTCCAAGACACTGGTGTAAGTGCTGCCACCTACTGGAGGGAAATGATCTGCTTTATGACAACAGTGTGATTTCATGACAAGCTTCTGCACTTTCCACCTCTTTCTGGTTTCCCACATATCAATTGGCTTTATTTTTATTTTAAACATTTTATTTATTATTATTATTTAATTTTTATATGTGCTCACCAGAGAGAGAAAGACAGAAAGTGAGAAAGTGAGAAAGCAAGCTGCCAAGCCAGGGACTCAATAGGCAGTCAGCTATGTGGGAATTCAGGGCCTTAACCACCACGCCTCCTGCTGGCCCTAAAATGGTTTTACGATGGGTCAAATTTTCATTGAGAAGATTAGGTGCCTGCAGAAATGTTTGTTTTATTTTCTAATTAATAGCTAATAAAAATGTGTACCATTTATCAGAGGTTTTCTATGTGCTAAGCATTTTACACACATTGTCTTTCATTCTCACCACAAGTCTGTGAACGATGCTCCCATCGCTATTTTACTGCAAAAAAGGTAAGATTCAGAAAGACGAAATAGCTACCCACTTCCAGAGTTCACCCACCTAACCAGCCTTCCCTCGCCTCTAAGCCTTAATATTATTTGACTAAAATCACAAAAAGATTTTTAAAAAAATGTATCAGAATACTGTAAGGGTCTCGGGACCAGCAGTTAGCGTAATGGCTATGTCGCTGGACTCCCATGTAGTCGACCGCGGTTCACGTCCCAGACTTTAGAAAGCAGGAACAGCTCCAAGGTATCTTGCCCAGGTATGACTATGAGGATGTATGAACTTCCACCATTGCTTCTGCCCTTGTGTTTCTTTCTCCAAAGCAAATTCCCCAGGAAAGCAAGTTCACCTGGCCAAGTTTAGGCCCCTCGATTACCTTTGGCTGTTGTTAATGCTAAGAGGGAAGACAGGCAACAGGAGACTTGGAAGACTCTCTGACTTGGGAACGAGAGAATAGATCCCTATGTTTGTACATTGTAGGTGCTAGATGTCTTGTGTCTAGCACCACATGTAATGGCATGTAGGTGCTGTCATTGTGGCACTTCCAAACAGGAAGACATTTCTCCGACAGGAATCAGGAACTGCAGATTTGCCTGCAGGAAACTGGTGACTGAAGTGAGCTGTGCTTTCCTGTCTACTCAGGCTGAGAACCTTGGCGTTCACACCACAGACTTCCAGAACACCATCTCTGGGCCACACTCAGGCTGTTTCTTGTTCTCCCCTGCTGCTCAGGGATCAGGACTGGCAGTGCTAGGACACTGAGAGGAGAGATGACTCTGTAGCTACCTTGATTTCCAGAATCTGAACATCTTAATCTGTGACTAAATTCTACTAATAAAAAATAACAAATTCTACCAATAACGAATTCTAGGGACCAGCAGTTAGCATAATGGCTATGTTGCTGGAATCCCATGTAGTTGACCATGGTTTGAGTCCTGGACCTGGTGGCTTAAACTCATGCCACATGCATGTGCATGCGTGTCCAAGATCCCGTAAGGAGAATGGAGGAGAAAGGATTGCGGTGTGGCCATCCCCCCTGGAGGGTGATTTCTCTCTTTCTGTCTCTCTGTTTTTCTCTGTCCTTTTGGCAAGTGCATGAGCCCTCTAGGGAAAAAAAAAAGAATTCTAACACAAGTAATAGATTATTGGGGCCAGCTGTTGGCATGGAGGTTAAGGCACTGGACTCCTACGTGACTGATTGTGATTCGAGTCCCAGACCTGGCAGCTTGAGAATCATGCCAGACATGTGTGCATGCATGCATGCCCAAAATCCCAGGAGGAGAATGAAGGAGAAGGGATTGAGGTGTGGCCATCCTTCCTGGGGTGTAATTTCTCACTTTCCATCTCACTGTTTCTCTCCAGCAAATGCACGTGCCCTATGGCAGGAAAAAAAAAAAAAGTAATAGGTGATCACTAATAGAACAAAGCAAATATTCACAACTCCACATCGATATGAACAAATACGTAAATGAATACGGGAGGAAGGAAAGTTCTGTGCAGTAGAATTCCAATGAATAAATGTAGAAGGAATGATAGAAACTGGTAAGTCATCATTTGGCTAAGATCACAGTAATTTTTGTGGGACCCAGGGCAACTCCTGTTTTAGCCATGTTGTGTAAGTCTGTTTCTTGCAGCTCGTGTTTCTCCAGCCCCAGGCAGTAAGGGCACCGGGTTCATGTGTCTTTCTTTGTCCCACCTAGGCCCTGGGCCCAGAGAACCCAAGGATGCTCGGGGACTGGGACCTGAGAACCATGTTCAGCTCCCTGTCAGCTGTGGGATCTGCAGTAAGTCCTGTCCAGCTTGTCCCTCACTGCCACCCCTGCGATGACACCTGAGGCCTGGGGTGCCTGAGCCCTATTTACCCAGATGGCAAGTGCCCTGTGGCCCAGGTTAGCCTTGGGCAGATTTGTTTGAATCCCCAGCAGGTATTTCACAAATATGTTTGCATGTGGGGCATTTTGTTTTCTTTTCTCTTTTGAAAGTTGTAGATTATTTCTCGCATTTTGTATGGGGGATGTTAATTCTAGGGTTGCTTTCTCCAGCACACTTGGGTGGTCTCTTACTGTGCCGACTTTATCAGCAAGATTCATTCAATGGACTCCAAGACACTGGTGTAAGTGCTGCCACCTACTGGAGGGAAATGATCTGCTTTATGACAACAGTGTGATTTCATGACAAGCTTCTGCACTTTCCACCTCTTTCTGGTTTCCCACATATCAATTGGCTTTATTTTTATTTTAAACATTTTATTTATTATTATTATTTAATTTTTATATGTGCTCACCAGAGAGAGAAAGACAGAAAGTGAGAAAGTGAGAAAGCAAGCTGCCAAGCCAGGGACTCAATAGGCAGTCAGCTATGTGGGAATTCAGGGCCTTAACCACCACGCCTCCTGCTGGCCCTAAAATGGTTTTACGATGGGTCAAATTTTCATTGAGAAGATTAGGTGCCTGCAGAAATGTTTGTTTTATTTTCTAATTAATAGCTAATAAAAATGTGTACCATTTATCAGAGGTTTTCTATGTGCTAAGCATTTTACACACATTGTCTTTCATTCTCACCACAAGTCTGTGAACGATGCTCCCATCGCTATTTTACTGCAAAAAAGGTAAGATTCAGAAAGACGAAATAGCTACCCACTTCCAGAGTTCACCCACCTAACCAGCCTTCCCTCGCCTCTAAGCCTTAATATTATTTGACTAAAATCACAAAAAGATTTTTAAAAAAATGTATCAGAATACTGTAAGGGTCTCGGGACCAGCAGTTAGCGTAATGGCTATGTCGCTGGACTCCCATGTAGTCGACCGCGGTTCACGTCCCAGACTTGGTGGCTTAAAACTCACGCCGGGCGTGTGTGCGTGCGTGCCCAAGATCCCGAGAGGAGAATGGAGGAGAAGGGATTGCGGCGTG
>NW_006203598.1:108287-122908 GCF_000334495.1 Tupaia belangeri chinensis | reverse complement strand
TTTTTTTTTTTTTTCTTTTTCACTAAGACTCTAAGGAAATTAATTTCCCAGGGTAAGAGGGTCATATTTGGTTTTGGGGCCCCACATTGAAGTTCCCTAGGTGGAGAGGAATGATAAATGACTCTTTCTTCAACATGAGCTAGTGTATCAGCCAGGTTCATCAATGGCAAGCACTAGAAACTGACTCAGCTAAATGAGGAGGAGGGAAGTGATTGGGCAGCCATGGCTGCCTCAGGGTGGAAGGGAAGACCTAGATCTGAGCCTGAACAGACAGGAATGAGGCAGTTCAGATGGTCTAGAAAGCAGGAACAGCTCCAAGGTATCTTGCCCAGGTATGACTATGAGGATGTATGAACTTCCACCATTGCTTCTGCCCTTGTGTTTCTTTCTCCAAAGCAAATTCCCCAGGAAAGCAAGTTCACCTGGCCAAGTTTAGGCCCCTCGATTACCTTTGGCTGTTGTTAATGCTAAGAGGGAAGACAGGCAACAGGAGACTTGGAAGACTCTCTGACTTGGGAACGAGAGAATAGATCCCTATGTTTGTACATTGTAGGTGCTAGATGTCTTGTGTCTAGCACCACATGTAATGGCATGTAGGTGCTGTCATTGTGGCACTTCCAAACAGGAAGACATTTCTCCGACAGGAATCAGGAACTGCAGATTTGCCTGCAGGAAACTGGTGACTGAAGTGAGCTGTGCTTTCCTGTCTACTCAGGCTGAGAACCTTGGCGTTCACACCACAGACTTCCAGAACACCATCTCTGGGCCACACTCAGGCTGTTTCTTGTTCTCCCCTGCTGCTCAGGGATCAGGACTGGCAGTGCTAGGACACTGAGAGGAGAGATGACTCTGTAGCTACCTTGATTTCCAGAATCTGAACATCTTAATCTGTGACTAAATTCTACTAATAAAAAATAACAAATTCTACCAATAACGAATTCTAGGGACCAGCAGTTAGCATAATGGCTATGTTGCTGGAATCCCATGTAGTTGACCATGGTTTGAGTCCTGGACCTGGTGGCTTAAACTCATGCCACATGCATGTGCATGCGTGTCCAAGATCCCGTAAGGAGAATGGAGGAGAAAGGATTGCGGTGTGGCCATCCCCCCTGGAGGGTGATTTCTCTCTTTCTGTCTCTCTGTTTTTCTCTGTCCTTTTGGCAAGTGCATGAGCCCTCTAGGGAAAAAAAAAAGAATTCTAACACAAGTAATAGATTATTGGGGCCAGCTGTTGGCATGGAGGTTAAGGCACTGGACTCCTACGTGACTGATTGTGATTCGAGTCCCAGACCTGGCAGCTTGAGAATCATGCCAGACATGTGTGCATGCATGCATGCCCAAAATCCCAGGAGGAGAATGAAGGAGAAGGGATTGAGGTGTGGCCATCCTTCCTGGGGTGTAATTTCTCACTTTCCATCTCACTGTTTCTCTCCAGCAAATGCACGTGCCCTATGGCAGGAAAAAAAAAAAAAGTAATAGGTGATCACTAATAGAACAAAGCAAATATTCACAACTCCACATCGATATGAACAAATACGTAAATGAATACGGGAGGAAGGAAAGTTCTGTGCAGTAGAATTCCAATGAATAAATGTAGAAGGAATGATAGAAACTGGTAAGTCATCATTTGGCTAAGATCACAGTAATTTTTGTGGGACCCAGGGCAACTCCTGTTTTAGCCATGTTGTGTAAGTCTGTTTCTTGCAGCTCGTGTTTCTCCAGCCCCAGGCAGTAAGGGCACCGGGTTCATGTGTCTTTCTTTGTCCCACCTAGGCCCTGGGCCCAGAGAACCCAAGGATGCTCGGGGACTGGGACCTGAGAACCATGTTCAGCTCCCTGTCAGCTGTGGGATCTGCAGTAAGTCCTGTCCAGCTTGTCCCTCACTGCCACCCCTGCGATGACACCTGAGGCCTGGGGTGCCTGAGCCCTATTTACCCAGATGGCAAGTGCCCTGTGGCCCAGGTTAGCCTTGGGCAGATTTGTTTGAATCCCCAGCAGGTATTTCACAAATATGTTTGCATGTGGGGCATTTTGTTTTCTTTTCTCTTTTGAAAGTTGTAGATTATTTCTCGCATTTTGTATGGGGGATGTTAATTCTAGGGTTGCTTTCTCCAGCACACTTGGGTGGTCTCTTACTGTGCCGACTTTATCAGCAAGATTCATTCAATGGACTCCAAGACACTGGTGTAAGTGCTGCCACCTACTGGAGGGAAATGATCTGCTTTATGACAACAGTGTGATTTCATGACAAGCTTCTGCACTTTCCACCTCTTTCTGGTTTCCCACATATCAATTGGCTTTATTTTTATTTTAAACATTTTATTTATTATTATTATTTAATTTTTATATGTGCTCACCAGAGAGAGAAAGACAGAAAGTGAGAAAGTGAGAAAGCAAGCTGCCAAGCCAGGGACTCAATAGGCAGTCAGCTATGTGGGAATTCAGGGCCTTAACCACCACGCCTCCTGCTGGCCCTAAAATGGTTTTACGATGGGTCAAATTTTCATTGAGAAGATTAGGTGCCTGCAGAAATGTTTGTTTTATTTTCTAATTAATAGCTAATAAAAATGTGTACCATTTATCAGAGGTTTTCTATGTGCTAAGCATTTTACACACATTGTCTTTCATTCTCACCACAAGTCTGTGAACGATGCTCCCATCGCTATTTTACTGCAAAAAAGGTAAGATTCAGAAAGACGAAATAGCTACCCACTTCCAGAGTTCACCCACCTAACCAGCCTTCCCTCGCCTCTAAGCCTTAATATTATTTGACTAAAATCACAAAAAGATTTTTAAAAAAATGTATCAGAATACTGTAAGGGTCTCGGGACCAGCAGTTAGCGTAATGGCTATGTCGCTGGACTCCCACGTAGTCGACCGCGGTTCGTGTCCCGGACCCGGTGGCTTAAAACTCACGCCGGGCGTGTGTGCGTGCGTGCCCAAGATCCCGAGAGGAGAATGGAGGAGAAGGGATTGCGGCGTGACCATCCCCCCTGGGGGGGTGATTTCTCGCTTTCTGTCTCTTGGTTTCTCTCTGTCTGGCAAGCGCACGCACCCTATAGCAAAAACCTCTCCAAAAAAACCCCCAAAAAACAAAAAACAAACAAACAAAAAGAAATACTGTAAGGGTCTCAATGTATTTCATGATTAAGCAAATAAATAATTACTTGATGGAGAGTTAAAACTGGATTGGTCACTGTTGAAAAAGATGTAACAAATATGGAAGGGAGGGCAGCCAGTGGAGTGGTGATTAAGGCAGCTGGATCCCACATGGTCAACTGTGCAGTTTGAGTCCTGGACCTGGTGGCTTGAGAAACATGCTGTGTTTGTGTGCATGCGTGCCCAAAATCCTGGGAGGAGAAGGGATTGCACTGTGACCACTCCCTCCCCCAGCCCGGGGAGTACTTTCTCACGTTCCCTGTCTCTCTCCCCGTCTCTCTCTCTCTCTCTCTCTCTCTCCCTGGCAAGCACACACACCCTATAAAAAAAGAAAAAGAAAAAGAAAAAGAAAAAAAAGAAAAAGAAAAAGAAGAAAAAGAAAAAGAAAAAGAAAAAGAAAAAGAAAAAGAAAAAGAAAAAGAAAAAGAAAGGTGGATAGTTAAAATGCACCCCATGGTATTGGGTTGGAACCAGTGGAATTAGTATCTTTCTTTTTCTTTATTTATAAGAATGGGCTGAAACTTGAGAGAGAGAGAGAGAGAGAGAGAGAGACACACACACACACACAAGCATCCTTTACCACAGGGTCTGGGCACACCACCATCTCCTTCCTCCAGCTCCCCAGCTCACTGGATCCTGGGCACTTGTGTCCCGGCCCAGCATGTTTCTGGCTGACCAGGCCAGGGATTTGAACTGCAGTTACTCTGTGGCTCCCAGCACTGTAGTTTTGCACATTGCTATCTGTGCCCCCGTGGCTGAGCCTAATGGTTTTACATACATGTTAGACGTAGCAATGCAGAGAGATGTGTGTGTGTGTATATATATATACATGCAACGTGTGTGTGTAATTTCCTTAAATATTTTCCTAGCTTTGCTGAGTGGAACTAGACATGATAACGCCCCAGTAGCTATGTGCATCGTTGCCCCTAGATCTTGGTCTCTAAGGACCAGTCTCTAAGCAAAGGGCTCAAGTCTCCTTGGAGAAATGGCTGATTCTAAGACAGACGCACAGAAACTGTGAATGAGCTCAGGATATTTTGCAGTGCTTGACAAACTGCTCGAAAATGATGAGGACATTAAAAAGAGATGGAGGAGTCACACTGAAGCGGCTCCCACTGTTCAAATCAGAGGCAACTAAAATAACAAAATGAGCTGTACCAAAAGCAATGGATGGTCACTAGCAGAGCAAAGCGAATATTCCGGACTCCACACTGATAGATGTAAACGAATGCACAGAGAACTGAGGGAGAAAGGCATTCTTCTGTGCAGTAGACTTCCAATGAAGCTGTAGCAGGCGTGATCGGAAAATCACCATTTGGCTAACATCACAGTAACAATTACTATAGGCAAGGACCCATCCATGAACACTCAAGGTAGTAGATGAAGCATGATGAGAAACAAACGTTTCCATAGCCCCAAAGTATCTCTCACAAGTTTCTTCTCAACTCCAGAGGGAAAAATAGGAACTTCGCAGTGGATCAGTCTGGCAGGCACCACCTGACCCGAGAGAGGAGGTTATTATCACCAGGAATCAGATGCCTTAGCATCGCACAGCCCCTCCTGTGTGGGACTGAAGAACACGGTGTCCCCTCTGTGGTGTCCTTGCCAAAAATACTTAGCCACAATGTAAGCATGAAAAAACACCAGACACACCCAAAGTGCGAATATTCTAAGAATAATTGGCCACTACTTAAGCATCACAATTGTGAATGACAAGGACTGAGGAAACTGTCCCAGAGTGGAGTAACCAAGGAGACAACCCAGGGCAGCCCGTGTTCCTGGAGTGGATCCTGTCACAGGAAGAATGTCAGTACGACAGCTGGCAGCGTCTGAACAGCGTCTGCAGATCACTTCATAGGGTTGTAACAGTGTTCGTATCCGGGTTCCGGTAATCGTGCTGTGTTTATGTAAGACATTCACATTTGAGAAAGCTGGGAGCAGGGTACATAGCAATTCTTTATACGACTTCTGCAATGCTTTTATTTGCGTTTGTTTATTTTCATTGTCAGAGGGTGTGTGTGGAGAAAAAAACCAGAGCAAAAAGCAGGAGAAATGGGGTATGGTCATGGCTCAATCCCTTCTCCTCCTTTTCTCCATCCTCTCGGGATTTGGGGCACTCACACATATGCAGTCTATTTTTCCAAGCCTCTGGGGCCAGGATTTGAACTGCAGTCAGCCGTATGGAATTGGGCTCCCTTAGCCACTAGGCTATGGGGCTGGCCCCTTGCAATGTTTGTAAAGTCTAAAATTATTTCAAAATTTAAAGATTAAAAACAAGGTTGTAATAAAAATGTATTTACTTTTAAAATTTTTAAAATTATTTTATTTAACTTTATTTATTTATTTATTATTATTATTTTCACATGAGTTTTGCCAGAGAAAGACAGACAGAGAGAGAAAGAGCGAGGGAGAGAGAGAGAGAAAGGAAGCCGCCAGGTCTGGGACTTGAACCATGGTCAGCCATGTGGGAATTCTAGCACCTTAACCACCACACTACTTGCTGGTCCCTTTACTTTTTAAAAAGATATTTTAGAGGCCAACAAATGGCTTGGTGGTTAAGGTGCTAGAGCCCATATGGATGACTCCTTGGTTCCAGTCCCAGACCCAGCGACTTGAAAATCACGTCAGGTGTGTGTGCATGCATGCCCAAAATCTCAAGAGGAAAATGGAGAAGGGATTGTGGTGTGGCCATCTCACCTACAGGGATGGTAATTTCTCACATTCCTTCTCCTTCTGTCTCTGTTTCTTTCTTTGGCAAGTGCATGCACTCCATGGCAAAAATCTTTTTTTCTTTAAAAAACCAAAAAGGCATTTTAAAGTGTGTCAGGTTTTTTGTTACCAAAAGTTTTGAACCCCCGGACCAGAGCTCAAATTCTCTGCTCTTGTCTCTTCCTCTGTCAGAGACAAACTTTGTCTAATTCTACCTTTATCACGACCCAGAAGCAGGACGGAGGGAAGTGTTTGGGCAAGCATTAAGCAATCCATGCAGTGAATGTTCTTTAGCTATTTTAGCTGAGTTGTAGAGCACACAGGAGACTGACCGAGTCCTCTCTTCCAGTTCTGGAATGTTCTGACCACAGCTCCTGGCTCGTGTGCCTACATTTCGCAGACATCCCCCAAGCCTCACCCAGCATGGTCCCGAGGACACAAGACTCAACATTTCCTGCTTTCACAATGCTGGCCCTTGAGCGATGCACTTGAGGGACTAGAGGAAGCAGATCATATCTGCTATGCGCTTGAAATAATAATAATAACGACCGTGAGAGCTAAGCTCTTACACGCCAGGCCGTGTTCCAGACCCTTGAATGCTTAAGCTAATGCTGGGAGGAAGGGTCTAGTAGTGTCCACGCGTTGCAGACAGGGAGAGCGAATGCCTGGGGTCTCTTACACACATACACAGCCGGTGAGTGGCGGCCGGTTCTGACCCAGGCAGACTGGCCCCAGAGCCTGCATCCTGATGAGTGAGTGTGCAGGGGCTGGCTGGCGAGGTCAGCTGGGCATTGGCCCCAAACTCCCCTTTAAAAAAAGTTTATTTCGGGACCAGCAGTTAGCGTAATGGCTATGTCGCTGGACTCCCACGTAGTCGACTGCGGTTAGCGTCCTGGACCCGGTGACTTAAAACTCATGCCAGGCGTGTGTGCGTGCGTGCCCAAGATCCCGAGAGGAGAATGGAGGAGAAGGGATTGTGGCGTGGCCATCCCCCCTGGGGGGTGATTTCTCACTTTCTATCTCTCTCTCTCTGTCTGGCGAGTGCACATGCCCTATAGCAAGAATCTCTCCAAAAAATAAAAAAATTAAAAAAAGTTTATTTCATTCTTCTATGAGTGAGGGGAGGGAGATAGAAAGAGGGGGACTGAGAGAAGGGAGGGAGAACAGAGGGAGAGAGACAGAGAAGGGAAAAGGTACCCCTAACGGGTCTTCACTCTGTGATCACCCAGCCTCAGACTGCCCAGGACCGCGGGCTCCAGCGTGCCTGGCGTATTGAGGGAGCTCTCCAGGTGGAAACCTGGGACCTCCTGACGTGGGTGGGCCTCCCAGGGCACGGTGCTACCTGCACCACTGTCCCACCACCCTCATGGCGAGGCCTCTTGCCGGGTCTTGAACAGAAGTTGATGACTGGGAAGCGCTGTCAGGGCTTCCCTCGACCCAGCTCTCCGTTTCCAGGGCCTCAGGTGTCACTGGAAGGGGCTGGGCTTGGCTGCCCCCCACCCCTTTCCCTAGTGGCCATGACTGAACCGTTTATTTTGCTTTCTCCTGGAACCGCCAGGGATCGGGACACTCAGAGATTCTGATTCATGGGGGTTCCTAAAAGGACCCCTTCTGGGTGAAGCCAGTCCTGCCTCCTGGAGTATCTGACACACCTCCTGTCCCTGAGAGCTGCCCCTGAGTTTGTATAAGGAGCAAGAATAATACGGAAACTTGGACAGACTAACAGGAACAATGACAAACTGACTCGCTCCCCACCGCCCGCATCAATGCCCTCCGAGGAGTGTCTGCTGCAAAAGCCATGGGCCAGACCAGGGCCCTGATCTTACAGCGTGACCGATGCTGGGAGGAAGGTCTAGTAACATGCACGCGTTACAGGGAGAGTGAGTTGCCCAGGCCCTCGCTGGCCTTCGATGAGATCTGCTGGGTGAGAGCTGGGACCCGAGGACGTCCAGGCTCCTTCACGTTATAGCACCCAGAGCTCCTGACGGGCCAAAGGAAGCCAGGCCCACTCCTGGTGGCCCTAACGGTGTTTGCTCTTTATTCCTGTAGAGAGGCTGGCCGTGGGGTGGTGGGGAGGGACTGTCGCTGCTCTGTCCGCACACAATCAGGGCTGAGATGACTCAGAAACCAACGCGCCATGTGTTAAAATAAGAGTTGGCGTTTCTGAGAAGGGAAGTCCAGGAACTGGCCAGGACGGGATTAGCTGTTGATAAGGGGCCTGACATTGTTCTAGCTCTCCCCTGGGGCCCACGCCACATCCTAGAGGAGAAGCCATTCCCTTGGCCCTGCCAGGGCTGGGACAGTCAGGGCAGAGCTGAGGAAGCCGCCCTGTCGGGCTGTCTGGCACCATGGCCAGGAGGAGGCAGGGTGGTACAGTGGTTAGAAGCGTGGCTTGGTGTCCAGACTACTCTGCTCTTACTAGCCAAGTGACCAGGCCTGTCACTTAACTCTGAGGTTCACTCCAGAATGGAGTGGAGAGGGGACACTGAAAGTGGACCCCAAAAGCCTAACAGGCAACCTGAAACATCTGTGCAAGCCCAGCACCCCTGCCCAGCCCCTAACCTGCCACTCCTTCCCCAACAAGGGTCAAGGCAAGAGCCAGGGCCCTCAGCAGTGGCATGGCGGGAGAGCTCTCCAGCCTAGGCTCTCCAGTCCCGAAAAAACAAAGGCGACAGGAATGCGAGGAAACCACTGTTTACTCTGGTTTTGAAAGTGTTCCACTTGAATGTGTCCTGAAATGTTTCTAGGCAGAGGGCAATCAGGGAGGCAAGCTGAAGAGGCTCCCCTCTGCCATGGGAACTGGAGCCGAGGGCCAGGAAGGCCGGATTAGGAAAAGGCCATCTCCCAGGGGAGGGGGGGCGGGCAGGCCACAGGGGACGTGGACATCAGCCCTCTTTGAAGATGAAAGGGGGCCAGCAGTGGAGGGCTCGGGGATCTCACTGGAGCAGGGAGGGCCCAGAGTTAGGGCCCTAAGATACCAGGGGGTGGCAGTGGACTCTCCCAGGGGCCAGTCGGTGGCAATGAGAGAAACTCGTTAACGATGACCTAACTCCGGGAGGGCTTAGGGCAAGGGTCTCACGAGCCGAGGGCAGGATTCAGAGCCCAGCCTCTGGGAGGACAAGCATGGGAACACCCTTCGGGAGCCATGTCGGCTCTCGGTCACTGTCTCAGCTGTCCCCTCGGCCTGTCTGGATGAGTTTGGGAGGTATGTCTGCAGACCTGGTCAGTTTGATCACTGCAGCTTGTGGTTTCAAAATACCTTTCTCAGGAACCAGCAGTTAGCGTAATGGCTATGTCGCTGGACTCCTACATAGTCGACCACGGTTCACGTCCTGGACCTGGTGGCTTAAAACTCACGCCGGGCGTGTGTGCATGCATGCCCAAGATCTCGAGAGGAGAATGGAGGAGAGGGGACTGCAGCGTGACCATCCCCTCTGGGGGGTGATTTCTCGCTTTCTGTCTCTATGTCTCTCTCTGTCTGGTGAGCGCACGCGCCCTATAGCAAAAACCTCTCAAAACAAACAAACAAACAAAAAAACAAAAAAACGGGAATATCTTTCCTTTAAAAAAAACCTTTCTCCATGAGACCACCTCAGGCCCTGAGGCTTGGGATCTTATTATTATTTTTTTGTTTTTTGGTAGAGATTTTTTGCCCTACGGTGTGTGCATTTACCAGAGAGAGAGAGAGATAGAGACAGAGACAGAGATAATGAGAGGGAAAGTGAGCAATCACTCCCCCTCCCTCAGGAAGGATGGCCACCCCCCTGCAATCCTTTCTCCTTCATTCTCCTTCCAGGATCTTGGGCACGCACGCACACATGTCTGGTGATTTTCAGGCCACAGTGAACTGTGTGAACCACGTGGGAGTCCAGCAACACAGCTGCTACACCATCGGTGGGTCCCCACAAGACTTGTGATCTTCTAGACTCAGCCCATGGGCCAGCTAACCAGAGACCCTCAGTCCCAGCCCCAGACTCCAGGGAGGGAGTGTGATTGGCCCAGACAGGCCCAGGATTCACCCCTCACCCAGGGCTAAGGCAGACCCATGATGACTCCGTGGGAACCCTCTGTGTCCTTAGCTTTTTTTTTTTGGAGAGATTTTCACTATAGGGCGTGTGCGCTCGCCAGACAGACAGAGACATAGAGGCAGAAAGCAAGAAATCACCCCCCAGGGGGGATGGTCACACCGCAATCCCTTCTCCTCCATTCACCTCTCGGGATCTTGGGCATGCACGCACACGCGCCCGACGTGAGTTTTAAGCCACCGGGTCTGGGATGTGAACTGCGATCGACTACGTGGGAGTCCAGCAACATAGCCATTACGCTAACTGCTGATTCCCATGTGGCCTTAGCTTTTGTGTGGGGGCAGTGCTTGCACCCAAAGGAGTATAAAAGGGTGACTTGGGAGCTGAGAGATTTGGCAGAACCAGAAGTGGAGGATGGGGCCGAGGGAACCCCCTGCAATTGGGCTGCAGGGGGCAGAGTGCAAAGGAGCGCTGGGGAGGAAGGGAATCCAGCCGGGGCAAACCTGTGTCTGCACTGTGAGCCATGATCCACTCACAGACGATGAACACGGAGCGAATACGGGGTGAAGAGTGGTTTGGACTTTTTAAAATGAAAACTCCAGGGCAGGCTCCATGTCTTGGTGGGTAAGGCAGCCAGATCCCACATGGTCAACTGCACACAGTTCGAGTCCTGGAAAAACACACCAGGCGTGTATGCACCTGTGAACCCAAATCCCGGCAGGATAGAGAAATGGAGAAGGAACTGTGGCATGGACATACTCTGTGTTGGGTGCTTTCTCTCTGTTTCTCTGTCTCTCTCTCTCTGGTGAGCATATACACCCATTAGCAAAAATAAACAATAAAAAACTTCCTCGTGACAATAATCCAGAATCTGATGGCCTTCAATATGGCAAAAAGGTCTGAGTTTTCTAGGAGGCCATTTTTGCTGAAGATAACCTCAAAGAGAAAATGAAGAGTTTAAGACCAACAAATTTTCATGGTTAAGATAGAAATTTTCTTGCTTAGTAAGAAATCGTAAACAAAAGCTCTAAATGTGGGTGGGGGCAGTGCTTACATCCAAAGGAGTAAACCACAGAAAAAAGGGTGATTTGGGAGCCGAGAGATTTGGCAGAACCAGAAGTGGAGGATGGGGCCCCACCCCAGGTGATTCTTTTTTTTTGGGAGAGGTTTTTACTACAGGACGTGTGCGCCTGACAGACAGACAGAGAGACAGAAAGCAAGAAATCACCCCCCAGGGGGGATGGTCACGCCGCAATCCCTTCTCTTCCATTCTTCTCTTGGGATCTTGGGCACACACGCACACGCGCCTGGCGTGAGTTTAAGCCACCGGGTCCGGGACACGAACAGCAGTCCACTACATGGAGGTCTAGCAACATAGCCATTACGCCAACTGTTGGTCCCTCCCCCAGGGTGATTCTAAACGCTCCAGGTGGTTCCCACGTGCAGCTAGGTTTCGACTCACTAGCCTAGGAACAGACAACAGGTCACCTCTGCCCTTCTTCGTGACAGGGACCGGGTGTTTGGAGACTGACGATGGATGTCCATGTGGAAGAGGTTGCTCCCGTCCTGGGCCACAGGCTCTGGGAACTGGTATCTAAGCGCCTCACAACGTAGATACCTGTGTAGCTGTCACTGCTGGCGTCGCCATCGGGCGGCCACCAGCCTCTTTCTAGAACTCTGAGTCTGTAGCAGGAGCTCAGGCAGGGAAGATGGAGGCAGAGTTCACAGACCAAACTCTCCTGGTTTTCTGGAATTTTCCCACTTTTAGCATGGATGTCTCACATCCCAGGAAACCCGTCAATCCTGGGTGTATGGGGGCAGGGTCACACTGCCCGGTGGTTTACTGAGGGAGCGCTCACGGGGGACTGGCCTCAGATTGAGCAGCAGCAGCAGAACTCAAACGCCACACCACGGCCTCCCAGCGGCGTCTGACCCGTGTTCCAGTCCCGTGTCCTTCTCACCCCCCAGCTCAGTCTGCCTTGGAGAATGTTGACTTTTCTCACACCCACATATGCACATGTACAAGCAAGAAAAAAACGGCAGGCATTGTTCAAACTTATAGCAGGTTATATTCTAGGAAAAGGTGGTGTAAGTCGAAAAGATAAAAACTGGATCGATTTTCCCACAGACACAATACCGTGATGAGAAAGCTTGAGCAAGGGAAAGCGTTCTATAAAAAGTTCTGCCCGGGCCATGGAGAATTGCTCCAACCTTCTCGAATCATCGCTCTTAGGTAATACTGAGCGGAGCACCGCCCAGAGAAATCCAGTGTCAATGTGATCATAACATTTGGGGTCTGGGCCTGGTTTCTGAAAATTAAATAGTGCAAGATCCTGCATGGTCGCATACATTGAGGGACAAGGGCACATTGGTAACTAGTTACATGCGAAGCTATTTTGTCTGTTGTAAAGGGGCTCTGTGGGGGGCTACTCCAGTTAGAGTGTCGGTTTTGAGCCTCGGCTCTACCTTGGCTTCACCTTGGAACACTGGAAATCCTACCACTGCCTCAGCTCCACCTCTAGAGATGCTGGTGACCTGGGCAAGCGTGGGCATTGTTTTTAATTTTTTGTTTTGCTATAGGGCATGAGCACTGCCAGAGAGATAGGGAGGTCGTGGCGAGAAAGTACACTCCAAGGAGGATGGCCACGCTGCAATCCCCTCTCCTCCACTCTTCCCTCTGGACCGTGGGGGTGCACGCTTATGTGCCTGGCACATCTAAACTGCTGGGACTGGAACCATGCAGTTGGCCTTGTGGGATCCAGCTGCCCCAACCACCAGGCTACCAGCCAGCCCAGCCTCCGGGATTTTAAAAAATTCCACAAATGATTCCAAAGTGCAGCCAGCCAGAGAGTGCTGGGGAGAGGAAGGGCTTGGAAAGAGCACCTGGGAGCTGGCAGGTGGTGGCGCCACTGGGGCGAAGAGCCAGGGAAAGTGCTGGGAGGGAGGCCAGAGCCGGGCAAGCTGCCTGAGGTCTGGGGTCAAGGCCTAGGGGCTTGGGGACTGGAACCCAAGACTGACTTGGCTGCAGATGAAACCTTGGAGGTCATCGAAGCCTAGCCACTCATTTTGCAGATGGGAAAACAGATGTAGGGAGGTGAGGGGGGATACCCTAGTGCCTCGGTGTTTAGAAGAAAAATGAACACAGATATTTGACTCCTTGTTCTGTACTCTTCACATTTTGGTGAGGTTTTCTCATTTGCTTTGTTAATGACTTTAAGCTCCTCCCCTTTGCTCACAACAGAGCATGTACATCTGACGGGGTGGGGAGAGGAAGAAAGAGAGAAATATGAGCCCCCTCCACAGGGTCTGGTCACACTGTGGTCCCCTCCCTCCAGCCCCCCCCCCCACACACACACACCAGATCTGGGCACTTGTATGGGCATGGTTCAGGCTGAGCAGGCTGCGGACTAGGACCGTGGT
The DNA here is from genome assembly GCF_000334495.1 of Tupaia belangeri chinensis. Classification (NCBI taxonomy): domain Eukaryota; kingdom Metazoa; phylum Chordata; class Mammalia; order Scandentia; family Tupaiidae; genus Tupaia; species Tupaia belangeri. The sequence goes on along the minus strand of NW_006203598.1, from coordinate 109,595 downwards.
GGCCATGTGGGATCGGGTTCTCTTCAGTAAAGCATTACTTTCGCTGCACAGAACAGGCAATGTTTTGATCGTTTTAAACAATGCCTGCAAATTCTTTGATATTTCTCCCTTTCAGAATCAAGCTTAATTTTCTGCTCCTAAGGGAGTGTGGGCTTGACTTAGTGACTTACTTCTAGTGTAGAGGAGGGGGAAGGAACGGTAAGTGACTTCAGAGCCTTATGGCTTCTGCCTCTCTCTCTCTCTTCTTAACTTTGCTATAGGATGTGTATACTCATCAGAGAGAGAGACAAAGTTAGAGAGAGACGAAGTTAGAAATCACCCCTCGGGGGATGGCCATGCTGAAATCCCTTCTCCATTCTCCTCTCGAGATGTTGGGCACGCATGCACACACGCACAGCATGTTTTCAATCTGCTGGGAACCGGACTTGAACCATGCAGTCAGGCATGTGGGATCCAGCTGCCTTAACTACCATGCCGCCGGCTGGCCCCTGCCTTACAGTGTCGCTTGCATCGCTCAAGCCAGTTGACATATTGTGAGGATGCTCAAGCAGCCTGTGGAGAGGCCCATGTGGTAAAGGTCTGAGGCCTCCTGCCGGCAGCCTTGCCATGGTGTCATCTTGGAAAACCTCCTTATCTCGGGCTGATCCTCAGATGACTTCAGGCCTGGCTGACGTCATGCCTGCAACCTAATGGGAGTCCCTGAACCAGAGTCATCTAAGCCACTCCTGAATTCCTGCCCCACGGTAACAGGGAGATGAGGAAAGCTTATGGCTTTAAGCAGCCAAGTTTTGGGGGAATTTGTTACGCAGCGATCGTTAACAGATACACACACCGCCAGTAACTATAAGCTTTCAGAGTCAACGACGTCCAGCTTGGGGACAAATTCTAGCAGAGTGGGAGAAAGTGAATGCAGAAAGAGAAGGTACGGCAGTGTTTTCTTCCTAAGGGGTGATAAGGTCAAGGTGGTGGAAAATCACTGCCTACTCATCCTTTCTCTTACGGAGCCTAGGCGGTGGGGAAGGAGAGAGGAATGATGGAAACTTCTAGGTGCCTGGCAGCTCTTCACCCTGCTGAAGCTTACCCCTTAGTGTAGATGACCTTTGTTTTAGCAGAGCTCATGAAGCAGGTCTGATGCTTATAGGGCTGGAAAAATGGGCTGAAACTTTTTTTAAAAAGGGTTTCAGAAATCTATTAACAAAAATATGATTTAGGAGCTGGGCTGAGGGTTTTTTTTTTGTTTTTTTGCTTTTTTTTAGAGGTTTTTTTTTTTTTTTTTTTTTTTTTTTGGGGGCACGGCCCCCCGCAAAA
>NW_006203598.1:102665-107668 GCF_000334495.1 Tupaia belangeri chinensis | reverse complement strand
ACGTGCACTCGTCAGAAAGACAGAGAGAGACAGAAAGCGAGAAATCACCCCCCAGGGGGGATGGCCATGCCGCAATCCCTTCTCCTCCTTTCTCTTCTCGGCATCTTGGGCATGCACGCGCACATGTGCCCAGTGTGAGTTTAAGCCACTGGGTCCGGGACTTGAACTTTGGTCTTCTACATGGGAGTCCAGCGACATAGCCATTATGCTAACTGCTGGTCCCAGGGGCTGGGTTTTTATATACTCATTTCAATGCAAACAAAATAGAGAACATATTTTTAACTTCTGTCATCACTGGAATATCAAACAATTCCTTTCCAATATTAATGACAAAAATGTAATAATACAGATCTTGTTAATGAAACAAAGCATACATGAATACATTCTGGTGGTCTCCAGCCCTGGACAGTAGCGGCGGTGGTGGGAACATACGAACACATGGAGGCTCAGTTCTGGACTCCCGGCCAACAAGGTCAGGGGACTGCAGCTCACAGCTGAGGGTTGTGTAATCTGCCTCAGCACAAGGCAGATCAAACAAGCCTACTTGCTGTTTACTTTCTAGATGTTATCTTCCAGAAATTTCCACTGACGGATCTTCATACAGACCAGGAACTGCTGTCAGAGAATGAGCTCTGGAGATCAGCAAAGAGACGACAATGAATAACAGCGTGTCAGACACTTGAACATGGCTACAGGGAGCAGGTCTTCAATGTGCTCACTCTGAAGAAGGGTACGTGAGGGGATGGAGTCAGTAATCCGTTGACTGAATCACCCCACAATGCACAGACGGTCCCCAACTTAAGATGCTTCGACTTAATGAGTTTTGAACCTTATGATGGCACAGCACTCCGTAGAAACTGCACTTTGGATTTTGAGCTATTCAACACTTACTATAAAATAGACTTTGGTGTGGAGGACTTGGCCCAGCCGTGGAGGCATGTGCTCTGAGTCCGTTTAAGGTGGGCTGGGAGAAGCTCTGGTACTCGGTAGGTTAGGTGTAGCAAATGCCTGCTTTTGGGTTTTGCTTATTTAGTTTGCTACAGGGCGTGTGCACTTGTTGGAGAGAGGGAGAGAGAGAGAGAGTGAGAAATCACCTCCTGGGGAGGACGGCCATGGCCATCCTTTCTCCTTTGTTCTCCTCTCAGGACGGTGAGCAAGCGCACGCACATACCAGGTGCGATTTTCAAGTCGCAGGCCTGGAACTCGGACCATGAAGTCATGTAGGATCTAGTACCCTCATCTCCACGCCATCTGCTAGCCCTGAAATGCATATTTGGCTTTCTGTATTTTCAACCGAGAATGGGTTTATCAGGACGTAACTTTCTTGTTGGTGGAGCAGCTGCACATGTATATCAAGCGTCACACTGTACACTGTGGAGACATATATGCTTTTTATCTCAGTAAAAAGTCAAAAAAGAAATTGGGGTCAGGAAAGAAATAGACAGTCACCATGGTTGGTATCCCAGAGCTCCCGTGACAGCTCCCGTGACCTGGCCTCGGCTTGCCTCGTGATTCTGAGCCCTCCTCAGTCACTCCTTCGTTGAATGCTTTAACCCCGGTCTGTGTAGACAGCTTCTGTTCAGCCATGGGAGACCCTTACCTTTGCCATGGTCAAATGCATTCGGGAAACATTGCCTGCTCTTTTTGGTGATGCTCAGCTCACATGGGCATGATAAAGACGTGGGGAACACTCTCCGCTCAGAGAACGCCCTTCTCGGAGCTGGTCTATAAACAGCCTGGGGTATTAGATGTGAATGGACTCTTAAAAGTCAATGCTCAGGGACCAGCAGGTGGCGTAATGGTTACATCCAGTAGTTGCCCATAGTTAGAGTCCCAGACCCGGAGGCTTAAAAATCTCCATGTCGGGTGAGTGTGTGTGTGTGCCCCAAATCCCAAGAGCAGAATGGAGGTGAAGGGATTGTGGTGTGGTCATCCCCCTGAGGGGTGATTTCTCGCTTTCTGTCTCTCTGTCTCTCCAGTGAATGCATGCGCCTCATAGCAAAAATAGCTCTAAAAAAAAAAAGGTCAATGGCCAAAGCCAGAAGTTGCATGGTGCTTAAGGTCCCAGACTCCCACAAGGTTGACCACAGTTTAAGTCCCAGACCCAGGGTCTTGAAAAATCCTGTGTGTGCGTGAGTGCCCAAAGGAGGAGGAGAATGGAGGAAATCGATTGCAGTATGACCAGCACCCCTGGGGCGGAGGGGGATGTTTTTGACTTTCTCTCTCTCTGCCTCTTTCCAGAGAGCACACAAGCCCTGTGGCAAAAGCTTACAGGACTCAATTAAATAATTAAGGTAAATGGAGGAGCAGGGATGCTGGGTTGGGAAGTGTAAGTGCAGGGAGAAGAAGGGTCATGAAAGCAGTTAGTGAAGAGCACAGCTCGGGGAAGTTTGTGAGCACTTGCACGTGTGGCTTGAAAGGTAGAAAGCACCGGGTAATTTCCAAATTGACGTATTGCTAACACAAGACTTGGACTCACCCGTGCTGACAGACTGTGCTTGCGAACACCACTCCTCCGCAGCATGTTGAGCTGAGATCCAGCTCCCTTCCGTAACGTGGGCTTCTGTAATCCCCACGGATGCTAGCTCATTCCGACCACCCATACTTTAGTGAGGAAGGGCTCCATGCAAAGAAGCCAAGGGGGCAAGGGTGCACTAGAGATAGTTTAACTTTTTTTTTTTTTTTGAAGAGGTTTTTTTCACTTTAGGGTGCATGCACTTGCCAGACAGACAGAGAGAGACATAGAGACAGAAAGCGAGAAATCACCCCCACCAGGGGGGATGGTCATGCCGCAATCCCTTCTCCTCCATTCTCCTCTCGGGATCATGGGCACGCACGCACACGCGCCTGGCGTGAGTTTTAAGCCGCCGGGTCCAGGACGCGAACCGTGGTCGACTATGTGGGAGTCCAGCGACATAGCCATTACGCTAACTGCTGGTTCCCGAGATAGTTTAACTTTTGAAGAGGAAAAAAAAGAATTCCAAATGTCCCAGAAGTATTTACCTGAAGCCCTCCCACTAGCCCGATAGAATGAGAACAGATCCTCCTCCCTCCTCGAGACCTGCCGGAGAGCGGCAATGACCCTTCAAGGTCACCATCACCGCAGTGTGAAGATGCCAGAGTTGTGCAGGGCATGCGCCACACCCATGTGCACGTGACCTTGGCATTTTCGTGATGCAGTGGTTGCTCAGGTTCTGAAAATTGGGTTGATCGAAGACTTTTTACCAACGTGTATTTGGCTCTATCAAATGTCCTTTGAAGATGTTATTTCTTCAAAAAGAAAAACCCACCTTTACTTCTCTATTAATTCCTGTATCTCCTCTACCTGCTGTCAAGGGTGGGCAGAAACCCTACAAGGTGCTGCCCTGCCTTGTCCCATTCACAGGGGTAGCCGCCCCTCTGCGGGTTTTCCCCCCCCCGCTGCCCTCAGCTGCCTGCCCTGCCCAGGCCCCTCAGGGTGGCTCTCTGTCCTACACTTCACCCCTGCAGTCCTTTCGGGCCTTGATTTCTTTTTTCTTTTTAATTTAATTGCCACAGAGAGAGAGGGAAAGTGAGAAAGTATCCCCAGGGGGATGGACACACTGTAATCCCTTCTTTTCCATTCTCCTCTTGGGATTTGTTTTGGCACACACATGCACCCAGAGTGTTTTTCTTTCTTTTCTTTCTTTCTTTCTTTCTTTCTTTCTTTCTTTCTTTCTTTCTTTCTTTCTTTCTTTCTTTCTTTCTTTCTTTCTCTCTCTCTCTCTCTCTCTCTCTTGCTTTCTTTCTTTCTTTTTCTTTAATTTTTTTAAGGTTTTTGCCATAGGCCATGTGTGTTCACGAGACAGAGAGACAGAGAGATGGTAAGAAGGAAACAGAGAAATCATCCCCCCAGGGGAGATGGCCATACTGCAATCCCTTCTCCATTCTTCTCCAGGGACCTTAGGCACACACACACACGTGCCTGGTGTGATTTTCAAGTCACTGGGTCTGGGACCCGAACCACGGCCAGCCATGTGGGAGTCCAGCGCCGTAACCAGTGTGTTCTTCAAGCTGCCAGTCTGGGCCTTGTACCTTGCAGTAAGCCATTAGGATCGAGCTGCCCTAACCACCACACCACCTGCCTGGCCCTGGGCCCTGATCCGCTTCTTACTCCTTCCTCTCCAGGCTGTGAGAACCTCTAAGAGAAGGGAGACTGGGAGGCCTGCTCAGAACAAGTGACTGATGAAGCCTGTGGCAGGCACCCAGGGCCCTCAGCCTTCCGCACTGGTGGAGGGCGTGTTCTGTGGGTGGGCACAGTGGGTTTGGGTCAGGCCAGCTGTAAGGGCTGGTGAATGCGCTGGGCTAGCAGCAGAGTGACCAGGGCCAGAGGGGAGGATGGACACCGTGGATTCAGGTAGACAGAGCTGGATCCCCAGAAATCGGCGGGGGCGGGCAGCTTAGGAGGCTGAACTGTTCTCCTAAGTCCAGGGAAGAGGGTCAGAGGCCACTAGGCCAAGAGCCCAGAATGAGGACACGCAGGTTAGAGCTGGTCTGTGGCAGAGACTGTGTGACCGTTAGCCATGTCCCTCATGTGGCCGGCTCTGCTGTGATAAGACAGAATCCAGGTGGGGCTCTAAATCTGAGCTTCAGTTCACCCATCAATTTACCATGTGGCCCTGGAATGGCCTCACAGCCTCCCTGGGCCACAGAGGCCTTGTCTGCGACACGGGAGTAACACCTGCCCTCCCCGCCCCAGAACTGTGCCGGGTTCTCTGTGAGCAGGGATGAGGGCGGGCCACAGGATCCCAGAAGAGGGGGTAGAGGGAAATTTGGGAATAGAGTCTCCCCAGATTTTGCCATCTGTAGGGGTCAGAAGCACTGTGTCTTGACCTTGGGCTACTTCTGGAGCGCTGGCCAGGCGCTGTCTTACGAGGGCAGTCGCCGGCTGCCTCCCACGGGGCCAACTGCCCGCGCTGTGCTCGTCGGTCCTCGGTCCTGGCCGACCTGCTACTGTGTGAGCTGTTGCAGCCGAGGGGCAGGAC
>NW_006203598.1:94315-102477 GCF_000334495.1 Tupaia belangeri chinensis | reverse complement strand
TCTCTCTCTCTCTCTCTCTCTCTCTTTCTTTCTTTCTTTCTTTTTCTTTAATTTTTTTAAGGTTTTTGCCATAGGCCATGTGTGTTCACGAGACAGAGAGACAGAGAGATGGTAAGAAGGAAACAGAGAAATCATCCCCCCAGGGGAGATGGCCATACTGCAATCCCTTCTCCATTCTTCTCCAGGGACCTTAGGCACACACACACACGTGCCTGGTGTGATTTTCAAGTCACTGGGTCTGGGACCCGAACCACGGCCAGCCATGTGGGAGTCCAGCGCCGTAACCAGTGTGTTCTTCAAGCTGCCAGTCTGGGCCTTGTACCTTGCAGTAAGCCATTAGGATCGAGCTGCCCTAACCACCACACCACCTGCCTGGCCCTGGGCCCTGATCCGCTTCTTACTCCTTCCTCTCCAGGCTGTGAGAACCTCTAAGAGAAGGGAGACTGGGAGGCCTGCTCAGAACAAGTGACTGATGAAGCCTGTGGCAGGCACCCAGGGCCCTCAGCCTTCCGCACTGGTGGAGGGCGTGTTCTGTGGGTGGGCACAGTGGGTTTGGGTCAGGCCAGCTGTAAGGGCTGGTGAATGCGCTGGGCTAGCAGCAGAGTGACCAGGGCCAGAGGGGAGGATGGACACCGTGGATTCAGGTAGACAGAGCTGGATCCCCAGAAATCGGCGGGGGCGGGCAGCTTAGGAGGCTGAACTGTTCTCCTAAGTCCAGGGAAGAGGGTCAGAGGCCACTAGGCCAAGAGCCCAGAATGAGGACACGCAGGTTAGAGCTGGTCTGTGGCAGAGACTGTGTGACCGTTAGCCATGTCCCTCATGTGGCCGGCTCTGCTGTGATAAGACAGAATCCAGGTGGGGCTCTAAATCTGAGCTTCAGTTCACCCATCAATTTACCATGTGGCCCTGGAATGGCCTCACAGCCTCCCTGGGCCACAGAGGCCTTGTCTGCGACACGGGAGTAACACCTGCCCTCCCCGCCCCAGAACTGTGCCGGGTTCTCTGTGAGCAGGGATGAGGGCGGGCCACAGGATCCCAGAAGAGGGGGTAGAGGGAAATTTGGGAATAGAGTCTCCCCAGATTTTGCCATCTGTAGGGGTCAGAAGCACTGTGTCTTGACCTTGGGCTACTTCTGGAGCGCTGGCCAGGCGCTGTCTTACGAGGGCAGTCGCCGGCTGCCTCCCACGGGGCCAACTGCCCGCGCTGTGCTCGTCGGTCCTCGGTCCTGGCCGACCTGCTACTGTGTGAGCTGTTGCAGCCGAGAGGCAGGACAGAGCCCCAGCCTGGCTGTCTGGAGACGCCCCAGCCAGCCATCCAGCTGGGCGAGTCTGAATTGGTGCACACTAGCTCAGCAGCCCCACCACTTTAGGCCTGCTTAATACACGCTACCCTTTCCAGCTGCACCCGCATCCCATCACCCCTCCACTCAACAAGTCAACTGAGGGCTGACATGGTCCCACCTACTACCCAGGGAACAAGCAAGTCAGTAGACATTAAAAAATAAAAAGGCACTTTCAGCTTGCAATAAGGGCTAACAAGGAATTGAACTGGGTGCAGTAGGAGGGTGGAAGGGGGGCTTCCTTGAGGAGGTGTTATTGGAGCTGAGGCTTGAAGGATGGGAAAGAGCCCGGTCTAAGTAACACCGGGTACACAGCACAGCAGGGAAGTGCTCCAGGCGAAGGGGGGCGTGTATGTGAAAGGTGGGGGGGAGCTCAGGGCCTTAGAGCCAGTGGAGTGGGACTGGCTGTAGTGTGTGAAGATGGGATGGAAGTCCAAACAGACAGAGCCCAGATTGTGCAGGGACTTTCAGGTTGTGGGAAGGCGTCTGATTTTTCTTTTAAGTACAATGGGAAGTTTTACGAAGAGCGTGACGGATCTGGTTGACAGTGTGACAAGATTACCCTGACTGCTTTATGGAGGAGAGGATGGTAGTAGGCGGCTATGGCAGTGGTTTGGGTGGCTTGGACTACATAGTATATCAGACAGGATGGGCAGGTTGTGCTGCAGTAACAAAGAGCTCCCAACTGCAATGGCTTCACAGAGTCAATAATAGGCATTTCTCCTTCATGCTCAGAGTTTGTAGGTCAGCAGAAGGCTCATCTTAATCTCTCAGGGATCCAAGGTGTTCATCTCACCTCGATTTCTTTAATCCCCATGGTAGGGGGAAGGGACGCATATTGGCTCTGAACATTTTCCATCAGAAGTGGTGAAGTCTCTTCCTCTCACACGGTACTGGCCAAACAAAGCAGGCAGGCATGCCTTAACTTCAGACGTGGTGGGGAAGTGTCGTTTTGCCTTGTCTCCAGAAGGAGAAAAGCTCAACCTAATGACCATCACAGGTCTGTGAGAGAAGACAGAGAGGGGAAGCAAATTCAAGATGTGTTTGGGAAGTAAAGAGGAAGGTCTCTTTGATGAGCTGTCATGGGGGGGAGGGAAGGGCTGAGTCTAGCTGATTCTCAGGGTCGTGGTTCGGCAGTGGGTGGCTGGTGGTCCCACTGCTGGGTGTGCATCAGGCTTGGAGGGGGCTGGAAGGAAAGATTGGAGGTGCACGTGCTCCAGGAAGGCCATTGCATTATGAACGTCTGGGACGGAGGAGAAAGGCTGGGCGGGAGATAGAAGTTTGGGAGTCATCAAATGTAAGTAGTAAGACCCTGAGAAGGGCTGAGTTCATCTTAGGAAATGGTGTAAACATGACAAGGGTGTAGGCATGAGTCCTGGGAACGCCTTCATTATGAGGCTGGGGGAGGATGAACAGCCAGCCATGCAGGGAAGAAGCCGGAGGGATGGGAGGGAAGCGAGGAGTGCACATTACAGGCACCCAGGAGCACAGCAACTCTCTTTCCTTCAAGTTTGCCAAGGACCAGCAGTTAGCGTAATGGCTATGTCGCTGCACTCCCATGTAGTCAATTGCAGTTCGTGTCCTGGACGCAGTGGCTTAAAATTCACGCCAGGCGCATGTGTGTGTGTGTCCAAGATCCCGAGAGGAGAAAGGAGGAGAAGGGATTGTGGCGTGGCCATCCCCCCAGGGGGTGATTTCTTGCTTTCTGTCTTCTCTGTCTGTCTGGTGAGCGCATGTGCCCTATAGCAAAAACCTCTCAAAAAAAAATTTTTTTTTTAAAAAATATGTTTGCCAGAGGGCCTGTGCACTCAACGCACGGAGAGAGAGGGGGCGGGGAGGGAGAGAGCATTCCTCGTGGGGATGGTCACACTGCAATTCCTTCTCCATGTCTTCCTTCTTTCAGGATTTTGGGGCACACACACATACCTGGTGTGTTTTTCAAGCTGCCGAGTCCAGGACTCGAACTACTCAGTCAGTCATGTAGTATCCAGCTCATGTGACCACCATGCCAGAGGCTGGCCCAAGAGAGCACAGTATTTCTAAGAGGTGGGAGGGGCTGCTAAGAGGGGTGATGTGAAGTAGAAAAGTGACCTTGGCTTCAGCAAGAGCGGACTGTACCCAAGTGGTGGCAGGAAGAGCCCGGGTAAGGTGGGCTGAGAAGTGAGGGGGTGGCCTGGAGGTCGACACAGCGTGTGCCCCCTGGCTAGCTCTGAGATTTGGGCAGGTGGTTCTATGCTGAAGTCTGCCCCCCCATCCTGGGGCCAGGACTGGCAGAGTGTGTGTCCAGCTGGTCCCAAGGTCCGGGGGACCAAGAGGTGGCCAGGAGGCTCGCAGAAGTTGAGGCAAACTGCAAGCAGGACTGTGGGCAGATGAGAGGAAGGGTGAGGAGCGGGCAGATGCTCCAAGACAGGGCTGAGAGTGGACAGAGGACCCACACACCCTCAGAGCCCAGGTGGGTTCCCGTGGGATGAGCCTGTCAGCCGGGGCCAATCTCAGGGCATGAAATCTGGCCACAAGGGAGAGAGAATCCCCAAGGCCAGACTTCACAAACAAAGAGAAGGAAAGGAAGGACAATCCAGGTGACACGGTTTTATTCTGAAGTTGGGGCAGTATGTATGAAACAGGCAGCCACGGGCGAGTGCAAAACTCCAGCTGCCTACAGAAGTGGCAGTTAGAAAAACCAAACCAACCAAATGACCCAAATGAACAAGGACAAGCGAAAACCACACCAATCCCCTCCACAGAGAGTCTGAATGGCTCAGGGGTTGGAGGGCCCAGGTGTCCTAAATATAGAGAGTGGGGTAGACATGGGGCTGAATAAGATAATCATTAAAAGTCTGTACCAGTGGGCTAGCAGGTGGCATGGAGGTTAAGGTGCTGGATCCCACATGACCAACTCTGTAGTTCAAGCCCTGGACCCAGAGGCTTGAAAATCAATCCAGCTGGGACGAGCAGATGGCAAAATGGTTATGTGGTTGGACTCTCATTTAGTCAGCTGCGGTTCGAGTCCCAGACCTGGCAATTTAAAACTCATCCAGGGTGCATGTGTGTGTGTGCCCAAAATCTCAAGAGAAGAATGGAGGAGAAGGGATTGCAGTGTGGCCATGTCCCCTGGGGGGCTGATTTCTGTTTCCGTTTTTCCAGCAAGTGCACGTACACTATAGGAGAAATCTCTTGGAAAGAATTGCAGGTGCGTGTACCCAATAATGACGAGAGAGGCATGGAGGAGAAGGGACTGCAGCATGGCTATCCCCCTCGGGGGGTGATATCTCGCTTTCCGTCTCTGTCTCAGTCTTTGTCTCTCTCCAGCAAGCACACATGTCCTGTAGCAAATTAAAATGTAAATAGTGAAAAACAAAAAGAAACTATCAGTGAAAGCAGTGCCAAGCGAAAGAACAGAACAGCACCAGCTCCATGAGAGACGTCCCTACACACATGGCACCCTGAATCCTAACCCAAGTAGCCTGCTCGTCCTTTCTCCCCCCTTTCAGTCCCCCTGCCCCTGTAGGCCTGTTTCTGGCTAAGCTGTGTCGCGTCCAGTGATAGAACATGGGGCAGCAAGCTCAGACCTCGCTGTGTGAGGAAAGGGCTGTCTGCTGTATGAGGTGGAAGCTCAGCAGAGGAGAGGCTCAGCAGTCTGCCCTAGCCTTCCCGAGACCTGCTCAGAGACCCTTCGGGGAAGTCATTTGGGCGAGCGAATCTTGGAAGCTAGAGCCTCCATGGGTGGGGGATTGGGCTAGGGTACCGTGTGGCCAGGAGTGGGTGTCCATCGGGGATGGAGCTGGGGGACAGCCGCTCATGGTGGCTTACCTCCAGCTCCCAGGAGAGGTAGAGCAGAACCCTCTTGGGGTGAATCGAGAGTCCTCAGCCGTCCTTCTCTCTGGGAGGGAGAGCAGGACTTCACCAGCATGTGGGCAGACACCAGCCACGTCCAGGTAAGACACCAGACCTGGCCAGCCCCACCATTCTGTCCTTAGGTGCCATCTGCTAGCCCACTGGTACAGACTTTTAATGAGTAATTAAAAGCCCACTGGGTAAATTTGGGGGAAACATGTATGTCTAAATATGTCATTTTCCCTTCCCCACTTGACTGAGAGCTTGGCTGGGTTTATGAATCTCAACTGGAAATCATTTTTTCTTGCAAAATTGTTTCATTGTCTTTTTTTTTTTTTGAGAAGTTTTTGCTATAGGGCGCGTGCTCGCCAGAAAGACAGAGAGAGACATAGAGACAGAAAGCGAGAAATCACCCCCCAGGGGGGATGGCCACACCGCACGCAATCCCTTCTCCTCCCGGGATCTTGGGCACGCATGCACATGAGCCCGAAGTGAATGTAAGCCACCAGGTCCAGGACTTGAACCGCGGTCGACTACGTGAGAGTCCAGCGACATAGCCATTACGCCAACTGCTGGTCTCTCATTGTCTTCTTGCTTTGAAGGTTGCTATTGGGCAGCCAAAAGCCATTCTGATCTGATCCTTTTTTACATATTCATTTTTCTTTCTTTCTATTTTTTTAACTTCTCTGAAGCTGATGAAATCTTGCCTGTTCTCCGTGCTCTGAAATCTCACAGTGACGTGCCTTGGTGTGGATCCAGTTTTAATCCATTTTCCTGGGCACTTGCAGATTTGTTTATTATTATTATTAATGAACTAATTAACTTATTCATTTATTTTTGCCAGAGGCCATATGCGCTCAGCAGAGAGAGACAGACAGACAGAGAGAGAGGGAGGAAGCACTCCAGGTGGGGTATGGTCACTCCACAACCCCTTCTCCTCCATGTCTCCACCCTGTCCGGGTTTCTGGCACGCACCCACGCACACCTGACATGTTTTTCTAAGCTGTCAGGACCGAGATTTGAACCATGCTATGTGGGATCTGGCTCTTTCTCTTCCTTTGCTTCCTCCCTTCCTTCCTTCTTTCCTGCCTTTGTCAGAGAACATTTGTGCTCACTAGAGAGAGAATGAGAGAGAGAAAGAAGAGCCGGAGAGGGAGAATGCAAAGCACACATTCCCCCCACGGGCCGTGACCACGTGGCCACCCCTCCTCCTTTTTCCTCCGTTCTGGGTTTGGGCATGCACCCTCAGCATCCAGTGTTTCTCAGGCTGCCAGTTCTGGGACTCGAACTACGTGATCAGCCAAGTGGGATTCAGATCCCCTAACCACCAGGCCATGGGTTGGCAAGCTGAGTAATTTTCTTAATTATTTTTCCTTAAAAAAAAAAAAAAAAAGAGTGCAAATGCAGATGCGAGAGAGAAAGTGAGAGAGACGCCCCGGCAGGGTCTCATGGCACCACGAGCCCTCTTCTCCAGGCCTCCAGCACCTCAGGAGCCGGGTGCTCATGTGGGAGTCCCACGTGTTTTTGAGCTGCCCCAGGGAACCTAACCGATGGGCATCCGTGCGGCTCCTCACCTCACAGGGCATTCGCGTTACTGCTGCACCGCGGCCGGGCCTGAAACGCGTCTTTATTGGCTCCTTCCTGTGCTTTTTCTCTTGACCTCTCTGACATGCAGAGTGATGCGGAGGTTGGACTTCCTGTTCTGCTTTCTCTGATTTTCCATCTTTTTGCTCTACTTTTGGAAAATGTCCTCAATTTTATCTCTCCCATTTCCTTTGAGTTTTATTTATTTATTTTTATAAATTTTATTACTACTATATTTGTCACTTTTACAAGCATTCTAAGGGGCCAGCAGATGGTGTAGCGATTATATCGCTGGACTCCCATATGGCCCACTGTGGTTTAAGTCCTGGACCCAGTGACTTGAGATTCACACAGGGCGTGTGTGTGTGTGTGTGTGTGTGTGTGTGTGTGTGTCTGAGATCCTGGGAGGAGAATGAAGGAGAGGAGATTGTGGGGGTGATTTCACCCCTATGGAGTGATTTCTCACTTAAAAAGAAAAAAAAAATTAAATGGGCTAGCAGATGGCCTAATGGTTACATTCCTGGACTCCCATGTAGTCGACCATGGTTCGAGTCCTGGACCGGGCAACTTAAAAAACACACACCAGGCACATGTGAGTGTGTGCTCAAAATCCCATGAGGAGAGTAGAGGAGAAGGGGTTGCGGCTGGCCATTCCCCTGGGGGTGATTTCTAGCTTTCTATCTCTCTGTCTCTTTCTGTCTCTCTGGCAAGCTCACATGCCCTACAGCAAAAATCTCTCCAAAACAAACAAAAAGAGCATTTAAAAAATTCTCTCCGGGGCCGGCAGGTGGCGTGGTGGTTAAGGGACTCCAACATAGCACATGGCCGGCCAAGGTTCAAGTGCCGAACCTGGCAATTTGGTTTTCTCGCCTTCCCCCTGCCCCCTCACTCTGTCCCTCTCTGGTCAAATTAAAAATAAATAAATAAATAAAGTTAAATTAAAAAAAAAATTCTTAAAAAAATTATCTCAGTAAGCCTTTTTCTTTTCTTTTCTTTTTTTTTTTTAAAGTACCCTGTTCCTAGCTGATGGCTACAGCAGCTTTTCTCGTATCTCTGAGGGTGATAAATGCCTACCCTCACCACAGTGTCTGCTCCCGGGTTGTTCTTTGTTCCATTTGCATCTCCAACGTGGACATGACAGGCATTTGCAGGTGTTTGCCAGCCCTCCGCTGTCTGCTCCCAGTTAGCCTGGGGCCCAAAGCCCTGAGCTGAAGATGGATCTGTTGCCTTGACGTCCATGAACTGGCCCACGCCGTGGGAACGCCTGAAGTCTAGGGCTTTAAGTCTTTCCTAGAACAGTTCTCAGGGTCTCCAGAGAAGTTTTCTTTCTTAAAACTGTTATTCATTATTATTGTTGTTGTTTAATTTGCTACAGGGCACATACGCTCAACAGAGAGAGAGGGAA
>NW_006203598.1:78083-94284 GCF_000334495.1 Tupaia belangeri chinensis | reverse complement strand
GAGAAAGCAGGCCCCCAGGTCTGAGACTCAAACAGCAGCTGGCCACGTGGGAGTCCAGTGCCTTAACCATCAGCCACCTGCGGGCCCAGAGACGTTTTCTAACTTTCTGCCCTGGGCGGGAAGTTCTGGCTGCAGTCCTTTCCTCTGGGCCCAGAGAGGAAGGAGACAGGGCTGTGCTAGCACAGAGCCACCCCCTTGCTTGCTTCTGGACCTCATGCCCTTGCCTGGGCCCGCTGAGTAACTGCCAGTGGGAGACCCTCAGTCTCCCCCTTCCCAGAGAAGACACGTGGGCTCTCAGCTGGGTGGGGACGCAGCGGCCCTGTGTTGCAGAGGGGGGTGGGGTTCAGCCCCTAGAGGGCCCCAGGGGCTGCCAGTGCCTGAGCTCCTGAGAATCCGCAGGGCCGAGTCTGTGTGTGGGGGTGGCTCCCGGGTGCCCCGCCTCCAGTGGCTCCTCCTGGGCTCCGTGGCTGCCACCCCTCCCTGCCATCTGCTTTCCAGATCCCAGCGTTTGCTTGCAATGGTCCCTTGCATGTGTTCCCCATCCTTTCAGTTTATAAATATTTTCTTAATCTCTACTACAGTGTTGGTGGGGTTTTAGGAGGTAGCAAGATTCGAATGTGTGGGCTTAACCTGACTTTTTTTTTTTTGCTAGAGGGCGTGTGTGTGTGTGTGTGTGTGTGTGTGTGTGTGAGCATACAGAGATAGAGAAAGCACTCCCCTACAACCCTCCCAAGTGGGGTCTGGTCACACCGCGATTCTTTTTCCTGCACTTCCCCATCCCGTCAGGTCCTGGGCATGCCTGCACACACTCCCTGGTGAAGCTGGGATTGGAACCCCCGTCCGCCAAGTGGGATCCAGCTTCCTCTATGCAGCACCTAACTTCTGTGCTAGAGGGCTGGACCTAGCCTGACAGCTGTGCTTTTCCTTTTAAATTTGTGGTAGGGCACATGTACTTACTGGAGAGAGAGAGAAAGTGAAAAAGCCCCCCCCCCCACCCCGGGGGAAAGGCCACACCGCCATCCCTTCTCCTCTCGGGATTTCCGGCACACATGCACATGTGCCTGGGTGTTTCTCAAATCACCTGGTCCACGCCTTGAACTGCACAGTTGGCCATGTGGAGTACAGCCACCTCAACAGCCATGCCACCAGTTGGTCCCCACACTCTGACGTTGTAACCTGGAATCTCCCAATCAGCTTTTTAGCATCACCCTCTTAGGATAAAACAGTCAAAGATGCAGCCAGTGATTGAAGAAGCCTCTGCGTGAACATGAGAGAAAACAAGGCCGAAGTGGAAGAACAAGCTCCAGGGACATAAAGACAGCGCACGGGTAGGGGACGACTTCAAAAATGTGTAAGTATTGGGGGCCAGCAGGTGGCGTGATGGTTGGCGTGATGGTTGGCGCGCGGAACTCCCACATGGCCGACTGCTGTTCGAGTCCCAGGCCTGGCAGATTGTGTCCTCCCTTTCCCTCTCTCTCTGGTGAGTGCATGTGACCTATAGCAAATTTAAAAAATAAATAAATAAAATAAAGTACATAATAATTCTTTAAAAAATGTATAACTACCATATATTTTCAAATAAACTTAGTGATGGGGTAGCCAATATGCGAAGTTTGAAATGGATAACCAAGGAACTTGAGGAACAAATAATCTTTTAAAATGTAAAAACACATAAAGCTACTTGTATGAGAATGTTGATCACAATATGGTTTCTTTCTTTCTCTTTTTTCCTTTTTTTCTCTTTCTTTCTTCTTTTTTTCTTTTTTTGTTTTTCCTCTAGGCTTTTGCCATAGGGTGCTTGCACTTGCTGGAGAGAGACAGACAGACAGACAGACAGACAGACAGACAGACAGACAGAGACAGAAAGAGGGAAAGTGAGAAATTGCACCCCCGTCCCCCAGGGGGAAGGCCATGCTGCAATCCCTTCTCCTCCATTCTCCTCTCAGGACTCTGGGCGTGCACACACATGTGTCCAGAATGAGTTTCAAGCCATCAGGTCCAAGACTCGAACCATAGTCAGCCATGTGGGAGTCCAGTGCCTTAACCACCATGCCATCTGCTGGCCCCACACAACATGGTCTTTAATAGCAGAACATATATGCAATTTAAATGTTTACAAATAGAGGAATGCTTTAAAAAGCTCTAGTATATAGTTACAAAGGAATATCCTGCAGCCATTAAAAATGATGTGGTAGAAAGGTATTACGTAAGTGGAAAATCACCATCATAGATGATAAAAAATCAGAATACAGAGTCAAAAAGTTACACTAAAGTTCCATTCTAGAAAAAATATTATATGTATATGCACCGAAAAATGTACAATTCCAACTCAAAGACAGTTAACACTGGATTTAAAAACCTGTGTGGGACCAACAGATGGCGTAATGGTTACATCACTGGAATCCCACATAGTTGACCACGATTTGAGTCCTGAACCTGATAGCTTAAAACTCACGCTGAGTGTGTGTGTGTGTGGTGCCCCAAATCCCAAGATGAGAACAGAGGAGAAGGGATTACAGTGTGGCTATCCCCCCATCCCCTGCCCCGGGGAGGTGATTTCTTGCTTTTTGTCTCTCTGTATCTCTGGTGAGCACATGCGCCCTATAGCAAAAAGCCAAAAAACAAACAAACAAACAAAAAACCCCCCCGCAAACCCCAACTTTATGTACAGAGAAAAATCCCCCCAAATAAGAATAAGAACATTAACTGATGGGCCAGCCAGTTGGTTGAGGTGGCTGGATCTCACATGGCCGACTGTGCGGAGTGAGTGCCGGACCCAGCGAGAAACACGTGGGCATGTGAGCGTGCTCAGAATCCCCAAACAAGGAGGATGGAAGCGGTTTTGCAGTGTGACCATTTCCCACGGGAGGTGCTTTCTCATTTCCCATCTCTGTTTCTTTCTGGGAGTGCACACACCCTCTGGCAAACAAACCAACCCAAAAACAAACAAACAAAAAGAATATTGACTAATTACCTGGAGTTAGTGGAATTCTCTGTGGGCATGATTTTCTTCATACCTTTCTGTATTTTCTTAATTAGTTTTCAAAATGCATGTATTACACTATAGCCAGAATTCAGTGTGCATTTTTGGTTTGTTTTCTTTCTAATCTTTATTTCACTTGATCTAACCATTAACTTTCTAAGTAAATTTCCTAGAGAAATAATCAGAACAAACTGAAAAAATTATCTACAGGTATTTTTTTTCAGGGTCAGCTGGTGGTGTGGTGGTTGGAGTGACTGGATCCCATCTAGCCGACTGCATAGTCTGAGTCCTGGACCTGGAGGCTAAAAACATGCTGGGTGCATGTGTGTACGTGCCCAGAACCCTGAGAGGAGAAGGGATTGTGGTGTGGCCATCCCTACTGGAGGGTGATTTCTCACTTTCTCTCTCTGTCTTGCAAGTGCATGTGCTCCATAGCAAACACAAGCAACAAAACAAAACAAAAAACAAAATGAAAGTATTTTTATCCTGTAGCATTATTTAGAATTGCAAAATGGTTGGAACTGCCGGTCAGAACTTAGCTAAATTGATTATTGTACTCTTTTTTTTTTTTTGAGATGTTTTTGCTATAGGGCACATGCACTCACCAGAAAGACAGAGAGAGACAGAGAGACAGAAAGCGAGAAATCACCCCCCAGGGGGGATGGCCACTCCACAATCCCTTCTCCTCCATTATCCTCTCGGGATCTTGGGCACGCATGCACATGCGCCTGGCATGAGTTTAAGCCACCGGGTCCAGGACGCGAACCACAGTCAACTACATGGGAGTCCAGCGACATAGCCATTATGCTAACAGCTGGTCCTGAATTACTGTACTCTTATATGTTGGAATACTCAACCATTGAGACAGTACATGTGCTAGAAGAGCATGTATCAGTGCAGTACGATCTCAGTATTGAAGATAACCATATGCGGACTCAGATCTATGTAGGGACAAAAAAGCTATAGGAGGGGGACCAGGCGCGTGTGCGTGCGTGCCCAAGATCCCGAGAGGATAATGGAGGAGAAGGGATTGTGGAGTGGCCATCCCCCCTGGGGGGTGATTTCTCGCTTTCTGTCTCTCTGTCTCTCTCTGTCTGTCTGGTGAGTGCACGCGCCCTATAGCCAAAACCTCTCCAAAAAAAAAAAGCTACAGGAAGCACATCGAGCTATCGTAAGTGGTTATCTCAGGGCACTGGGGCTTCCCTACATGAGCGTGATTTCCAAGGAGTTCATGGAGGTCTCTTAGCCACCCCTGTGTTCCCAGGATCTGGGGCTGCTCCTAAGTAGCTGCTCAGTGAGTGACTGTATTCTAGGTGGTATACTTCCCCGTATATTCTAAAATATCTGCAATAAACACATGTTTATAATCAGAGTACAATTTTAAAATTTTAATGAGGAACAGTATAAGGAAGGGGGAAAGGGGGGAGAGAAAATTGTCTCCTTCCCCTACTGGGCTCCATTCTTCCCAGGATGGCGGCCTGGAGGGAGAAGCGCTGACTCCCTCCTTTTCTAAACACCTCGCTCTCTACCTTTCCCTAGGGCTGGGCTTCCAGACCACGGGAGGTGCAGAGGCCTCCACCTGGCTGACTTCCAGGAGCAGGCAGGCCTGGGCCCTGGGGGAGCGTGGCTGTTCCGTTCTGCTTTCCTGGGCCAGGCTTGGCTATTCACCAGTCATCGGGCATGGGCCTTGCAGTCGTCCAGGCCACCATGGGCCTCATAATTCTTTGCTTGGGAGCAGAGTTTTTGTTAGCAGCGAGAGGTGGCAGGTGTGGGTGGGCGGGGAGAGCGACTCCTGGAATAAGGGGCTCATGGGGCCATGGGCTCCTGTCACTCACGGCCATCACCACTGGGGAGGAGAATGGAGTCCATTCAGACAGGGACGTTCTGCTCTCCCTTCTGCTTTCCCATATTTCCCCCTTTCCTTACACTTTTCCTCGTTAAATTTTTAAAAAAGTATTGTGATTATAAACACGTGTTTATTGTAGACATTCTGGAATACACAGGAAAGTATAAAGTGAGGTCGAAACACCTAGGCTGCATTCACTCACTGAGCAGGTGTGTATGAGTGGCCCCAGATCCTGGGAGTACAACAGCCCACCTCAGCCCCCCAGAGATGACGCTGGGGAGGGGAGCCCTGGGGGAGGAGAGGACCACCCATTCTCTGGGTTATGCAAACAACAGGAGCCTTACTGTGCGCCAGGTCTTTCCCGCCCACTGACAAGTCTTCACGCACCATCTCCTTCCATCCGGACACAGGCCCTGTGCGGCAGACGCCACACCATCGTCCCATTTTACAGATGAGAAAGCGGAGGCTTGGGAAGGCGAAGGAGGTCACTGAAGGTCACATCACGAGCTAAACCGCACCGCTGAGAACCGAGACACCGCAGGCAGGGCTTGCTCTCAGCTTTTCCTGGTGCCTTGTTGCAAACAGGCACTCCCCGGGCAGCGGCGAGGTGGCGATCTGCCTTCTGGCGGGCGGTGGAGGAGTTTACCAGGGAGCAGAAGCCAAGGTCCTGAGACCCCGCTCAGCGCCGCCATCCCGGGGGCCACTAGGGGGCAGCAGAGGCCTGCTCTGCGGAGCTGCTCTGTCCCCGGCTGACTGCGGTTCCGGGCAGCCGTCCTGTGTCAAAACCTGAACCTTTGGTGGCCAAGAATAGCAAGGGGCTGTCATTCACGTGGGTCCGCTTCTTCCCAGGGTTTCGAAAGCCCCTCACGTCATCCCTGTCATTTCATAATCCTGCTCGCAGAGCACTTTTTCCATCCTCAGACAGGTCCAGTCTTGGCTGCCGGGCAGGGTTGCAGGCACGCTTCCTGCAGACAGTGGCTTAGAAGCCGCGCTGGGTGCTGGGGCAGACTATAATGGGAAGCCCAGGTCTTGGCCCCCAGGGAGACGGGCACCCAGATTAGGGACTGTGGCACACTGGGTAAGGCGAGGCAGTAATAGAGGAGGCTGGAGGTTTGCTCACAGTGAGAGGAGGGGGTGGTACTCAGAGCCAGGGGTCTGGGGGGAGGTACCCCTAGGCTGTTCCTGTCTGCCCACTGGGCCCATGAGAATGTGCCTCTACAAGGATGTCAAGCTGAAAAACAGACAC
This sequence comes from Tupaia belangeri chinensis, assembly GCF_000334495.1. Lineage (NCBI taxonomy): Eukaryota > Metazoa > Chordata > Mammalia > Scandentia > Tupaiidae > Tupaia > Tupaia belangeri. Next base: position 88,209 of record NW_006203598.1, on the reverse strand, counting down.
TGAGAGAAGGTGGAATGTTCCAGAAGCCCTGAGTCCTGAGACAAAGCTAGGTTGGGGGTGGCGGTGAAGCACACCCTGCTTGGACTCAAGAAGACGGTGAGAGCTGCTGGAGGAGGGGTGCGGTGAGGAGGTCAGCACGTCCCAGGCCCCAGCCAAGCCTGGGGTGAGGCTCTGTTCTTGCTACCCTCTCTGAGCTGGACCTGTAGCAGCCACTGTCCTTGGTTCCCAAGGGCAGCAGAAGGCCCTGGATCAGCCCACATGCTTCCTTCCCCTGTGACATGACCTCAGGCTCTCAGCTTGTCCCAGCTGGGGTCACCACAGTGGGATTCTGGTTTCCCCCGACTCGCAAAGTTTCCAGATACTCCTGGCTGGTGAGGTGGCTCCTTGACCACCTGGGCTGACAACCTGAGTACCCTCCCCCAAGGCTGGCCCAGAGGGACTTGTAGGGGCACTGGAGGTGCTGCATGTCCCCTCACCCAGCAGCCTTCAGCTGTGCCCACGGGCATGCTGCCTATGTCATGGCGACACCCCTGCCCTCCGACCTTTGCTTTTATCCCTGGGGCGGGCCAGTCGCAGATGGTGGGAGTAGGCAGCATGCTCAGATTTCTCCCCTGAGTGTGGCCAAGGGGATGGGGGACAGAAGGACACCCAGGCCTGGGGTTCTGCATGCAGGAGCCGGCCATGGGCAAACCGTTTTTTAAAAATTTCTTGGCTACAGGATGCATGTGATCTCTAGAAAGAGAAGGGAGGAAAAGGGAAAGTGAAAATGCACCCCCCAGGGGGCATGGCCACACTCCCACCTTCTCTCCTCTATTCTCCTTTTAAGATCTTGGGCACACATGCACACTAGCCCCGTATGTTTTTCAAACCATCAGGTCTGGGACTTGAATCATGCGGTTGGCCATGTGGGATCCAGCTGCCTTAACCACTACGCCACCAGCTGGCCCCAAAACACTTTTTTGATCTTTCCTTCTTTTATTTATTATTATGATTATTTAAAATTTGTTATAGGGCATGTGCCAGAGAGAGACACAGAGAGAGAACGACAGAGAGGAAAGTGAGAAAGCAAGCTGCCAGGTCTGGGACCCGAACTGCAGTCAACCATGTGGGAGTCCTGTGCCTTAACCGCCATGCTACCTGGCCCAACCTTTCATTCTTTTTCTTAAAAGTTTACATTCAGGGGCCAAATGGTGACAACAGGGGTTTAACAAGGTGCTTTGGGACCCACATGCGACCTAGTTTGCATCTGGAGACCGACTTCCTTGAGTATGTGCCCGTGATGTGGGGCTGGCTGGGGGTGGATTATGCAGAGACCCTGTGGGGTAATCTCTCTATCTCTCTCACACATATGGTAGAAATAAAAAAATAAAACTTCAGTTAAAAAAAGTTTGCATGCTTTTCACCTTCTACTTGTTAGTGTGCCCTGGCAAGTTTTAGCATAAAAACAATGTTTTTCTCAGTTTCATTTAAAGTGAGAGTGGAACGACTGGGTTGTTTGCTCTGTTCTAAGGTCCTGCCAATTCAAGAAACACCAGAGATTCCAAGAGCGTTTAAATTTCTTTCTCTTTTCTTTTCTTTTTTTTTTCTTTTTTGAGAGAGAGAGAAATTTTTTGCTGTAGGGCATGTGAGCTGCCTGGAGAGACATGGAGAGACAGAGAGACAGAAAGTGAGAAATTGCCCCCTGGGGGCATGGCCATGCTACAATCCTCTCTCCTGCATTCTCCTCTTGGGATTTTGGGCACATATGCACATGTGCCTGGGGTGAGTTTCAAGCCTCTGGGCCTGGGACTAGACCTGTGGTAGACTCTGTGGGAGTCCAGTGCCTTAACCACTACGCTACCTGCTGGCCCCAAGAGCATTTAAATTTCTTTCCTCTTTTGAGGAGCAAGAATTATGGCCACATTAAACACACACGTCAAGGCATTCAGGTTTTAGAGATATTAAAATAGGGAAAAATGCATGTCTTAGGATGAGGGAAATTATTTTTTTCTTTTTAGAATTATTTTTATTTAACTTAATTAATTAATTAATTTTATTTTGACCAGAGAGGGACAGAGTGAGAGATAGAGAGTGAGAGAGAGAGAGAAAGTGAGAAAACACGTCACCGGGTCTGGGACTTGAACCATGGTCGACCATGTGGGAGTTCAGCCCCCTTAACCACCACGCCACCTGCCGGCCCCCAAGGAGGGGGCCTTTGGTACTTTTCACCCTCCCATAAACTTTGGAGTAAGGTGGACTCTCCTAGGAGATGCGTGGTGTCTGTCCTTGGCTTCTCGTCCCGTCACATCGCAGAGTAGTAGGGAGCGCGGGAGGAGGCCATGCCTGTGAGTAGGCCCTGATCTTCCCCAGAAAGAATTCGTTCAGGTCACCCAGAACCTTCCGAGGCCGGAGTTCCAGCTAACTGAAATGTCCTGGTTAAACAAGGGCCACTCTCCACTGAAATGGTAAACCTTTGGAGTCAGGAATCTCGCTGACATGCAGTCTCATCAAGCGTCCAGTGCACACCTGCGATGGCCCGTTATAGGGCCTCTCCGGAACAGTCATGGCCTCACGCTCACAGCAGAGGTTTCCCGGGTTCCTCAAGGCTTCTGTAACTGACACCGGTTTTCCAGAACCGGGAATTAGACACGACGTGAGGGATGGAGCCTGGGCCGCTCCATCGCCTTGCCAAGCACTTTGTCACCTGTTATCTGGTTTATTTCTGATACAACACCGCAAATACTATCACTGGGGATATTCCCGTAGGACCGGGCATCCCTCCTCCGCATTCGGCTTCCTGGGTGTGGAAAACATGGGGCAGCTTTTGTTCTGCTCGTTTGCTCCAACAAAAACCAGACTGATTTTGTTTTCTTTTCTCTTTAGTTGCCAGAGTGCATGGGCACTCTCCTGGAGACAGAGAAACAGAGAGAGAGAGGGAGAGAGCACCCCCAAATGGGACATGGTCATGAACAGTCCCTTCTCCACCTCTCCATCCTGTTGTTATTTTGGGCATGCACAAACACAAGTACTGGTGTGTTTTCAAGCTTCCCGGGCCAAAATTTGAACGGTGGTCATCCATGTGGGCTCCAGCTTCCTCAATCACTAGGCCACAGGGCCAGCCTTCCCTTATTTTTATATCTTTCCCCTACTAAGGGCCAACCCCCAAATAACTCTAAGACATTGGAAAGGGAGGCGTGGAGAGACCTCTGTGGGCTGGGCTGTGTGTGGGTCTGTGACAGAGGCCCACTGAAATGTATTCCATCAGTGACTACTTGTAGGAGTCATGATGGCGTGGCCAGCCCAGGCCACGAGTCAGCGGGGGGTGGGGGTGGGGCTTGGCGCTCCTGCCAGAGCGTGAGCCTGCCCGCCCCTCCAAGGTCAGGCCCTGGTGACCACACTCTGTGGAGGGCCTAGTCATGCCTGAGCTGTGCCAGGCCGCCGGGCCTGCCCTTGAGGCTCCGCTGGTCGGTGGAGGACGGCCGGCCGGCTGTGAGGCCATCTGCCAGCAGCAGTGTGAGCCCGGTGGGCAGAGGGCTGCAGAGGGTACTGATGGATCTGCTGGAAGGGGGGCGGCATCAGGGGACGTGTCACAGGGGAGGTGACATTGGAGCTGCCCTCCCAGAGCCGGAGAGAATTCACCATTCCAGGTGGAGCAAAACACAGAGGAGCACAGCACGAAGAAGGTGGGGTAGGAAAGAGAAAGTGTGTGTGAGAGAGACAGAGACAGAGACAATCTCCCATCTGCGTCCCTCTCTCTTTTCCTGGTCTCTGGCTCCTCGGGCTCCCTCTCCAGCACTCTGCCTAGCTCTGGTCTCTGTGGGGCTCCTCTCTGGGCTTCCCCTGTCCCCCCAGCAGCTCCCTGCTTTGAGCTCGTCCCTTGACAAAAGCTGCCTTTGGATTCCTTCTCCCTGAGCCTGCCCTGAGCTCGGCCTCCCGCAGGATGGACACTCGATCCCGGTTGAAGGCTGGCAGCGGGCAAGGCCCTCCGAGCAGCTGCGAGGGTGGCGCTGACTCCAGATGGAAAGCGTTTGGAGAATTCTGTCATGACGTCACTTTATCATCACGGCATCGCGTGGGGGTGAGCGGTCTGGGAGGGGCCAGGTGAAATGTCCCCAGCTGGGCTTCTCGTCAGGGATTGGCTCTGATGGAGGAGCTTGGCCAGATCAAGGGGGTGGCCCTGGAGAGGCCTCTGAGTGTCCAGAGCTTCTCTGAGAATCTGGAGGCAATCGGGCTCCTTCCATCTGTTCTCTGTGACTCGAGCCAGTGAGGCCCTGCACCCACGTCCCGGGCTGCAAGTCAGGCCCCACGTGGCTGCTCTGGGCTCCCCTACCCACCCCCGAGGGCTGCTAAGCTCTGCATGTGGCCTCTCGCAGCGGCCTCCCAGCCATGCTAAGCCCTACTTAGCCAGGTGAAGAGCTGGGGTTGCCCCCGCCACATGGCGAAGGATGAAAGGGGAGCGCCCTGCCACAGCTGACATCGGCACCCTGGGCCCCATCCCAGGGCTCGTCTTCAAGCCACCATCTGTCGCCTGCGAGGGCTGAGCAGGGACAGACAGCTGGCACGGAGGCTCAGAGGGCAGGACTGGGAGGTTGTCGTGAGGTGTCCTTGGAGAGAGACCCCTCTTTGCCCTCTCTTCTCCGGCCACCGTCACCTGGGCAAGGTTTGGCGCTGGGACTGAAAAATAAAAGAGCTGGAAGCGGCAGCTCCTGGCACCGGCTGCAGCCTGCCCGCCCTCAGAATGCTCCTTCTGGGGAAGCCGATGGGCACAGCCAGATGGTCTCCAGCCCAGGCCAGTGTCCAGTTCCAGGCACCACCGTGGTCACTGCAGGATCATGAGACAGGACCTGGACACTGCATCGGGCTTCAGGACGGGCTGCCGGGGTTGGCACCCTGGCTGGTTCTCCACTCCCTCCCGGAGCACAGAACCAGACACTGCGAGAGACTGCTCTGGGTGGGGACGAATCGTCGGTAGGTCGGGGACACAGTCACAGGGACTGGGAGTAGGAGGGCCACCTGCCCCCTCGGCTGTCTGCTCCTGTCTCCTGCCACTTTGGAAGGGGTCAGTGGGTTGAATAGAAAATTGGGAGGAAAGGAGAAGAGGGAGAAGGGAGAGAACAAGGGGAGAGGGAGAGCAGGAAGAAACAAGAGAGGGGAGTGGAAGGAGGCAGTGGCTGCAGGTAGTGGAGACCCCAAAATAACAGACGAGATGATGTTTACGTAACAGCCAGAGGCAGGACCAGGGCTAGTGCAGAACCCGGCTCCTCTCTCTCGGCCATTTCTCGAGTACTGCTTTTATCCCCACGGCCCGCGGTGCGCCCCTCCCCCACACTTCATAGTCCAGTTGGAGGGACAGGGCAGAGGAAGGGTACACGTCAATTTAGGGACGGAATGGGCGTGGACACACTGCTTCCCCTGCCATCTCGCCATCTCAAGTGCTCTCACCACAGCCACATCTAGCTGCAAGGGAGGCTGGGAGCAGAGTCTTGCTCTGAGCATCCATGAGTCTAGAAGAAAGATCTCAACGAGGAAGAAGGAGCCCCTGGATATTGGCAGAGGGAAATAAAGAGGTGTCTCTTAGAAGAAAGAAGAGGGGGAGCAGGAAGGGAAGGAGGGAAACACTCCCTAGAGTGGTCTGCACTCTTGCCAGGCTCGACTTCCTGGCATGCCTGGTCCCACCCAGGGTGACCGGGTCTATGGGTCTGTCATAGGCAAGCTCCTTGTGGGGCTGGGAGCCCTTTCTCAGAGATGGATGAACCTGATACTTGGTCCTAGATCTGAAGTGGGTTATGGATTCCCTGGCGAGGATCTCCAGTAAAAAGTCTGCATCTAACAAAAGAAAAGAGACAGAGCCAGCGGGTGGAGGTTTAGGCTCTGAATTCCACATGGCCGACTGCACCGTTTGAGTCCCGGACCCAGAGGCTTGAAAAATATACGTGTGTGTGTGTACCTGAAATTTTGAGAGGAGAGTGGAGGAGAAGGGATTGTGGCATGGTCATCCACCTGGGAGATGATTTCTTATTTTCCTTCTCTTTCTCTCTGTCTCTCTCTGGTGAGCACAGGTGCTCTATAGCAAAAACAAAACAAAACAAAACAAAACAGGTGACGAAATGTTTTACTCTCCTATGTGGCCAAGAAGAGGCTCCAGAGCGTGGCTGGTGGTTGTGAAGAAGGATGTGGTCATCGTGTTGTGTCATGACCCCATATTCTTTGAGGTTGCAAGGAGGGACCTTCTCTGGTGTTCTTCAGGCTGTAAGAAGATACTAGGGTGCATAGGGCTGCCTCACCTCACAAACCAGTGAGGTTGGACTGGGCCACGCATAACAGAAACCCCACCCAGCATGTTCAACAAGAGCGTTTATGATCTCTTCAAATGAGAGACCAGAAGAGGGCAACACCAAGATCGGTTCATCCAGTAGCTCATGATGTGGGGCTCGGGCTCCATCTCCCAGGAACTCTCACAGCTCTTCTGTTTGGTGGTAACATGGTCGCTGTCCTCTGAGAACGCTGTCCTCCTAACATTGCTCTCAGAGGCAGTCCTGTCCTCACCAGGGCCTAGTGGTGGGAGGCACAGCTTCCCCGATTTCTCCATCAGAATTCCCCTGATCTGGCCAGTCATTGCAACTCTGTCCCTGAACCAATCACTGGCAAGAGTGAATGGGATGGATCTTTCAGACCAATCATGATTCATCATCTAGGATCTGCCCTCTCTCAGCACACTGTGGCTGGATCCTGAAAGAAGACAGCTTCTGTTATCAAAGCACTAGGGACCAATGGCTGTTGATTTGGCCAAGGGCTGTTTTTTTTGCTTGTTTTTTTTGGAGAGGTTTTTGCTATAGGGCGTGTGCGCTCGCCAGAAAGACAGAGAGACACAGAGAGACAGAAAGCGAGAAATAACCTCCCAGGGGGGATGGTCACGCTGCAATCCCTTCTCCTCCATTCTCCTCTTGGGATCTTGGGCATGCACGCACACGTGCCTGGCGTGAGTTTTAAGCTACCAGGTCCGGGATGCGAACTGCGGTTGACTACGTGGGAGTCCAGCGACATAGCCATTACGCTAACTGCTGGTTCCCTTTTTTTATTTTTTTTTATTTTTTTTTTAAAGAGTTTCACTATTGAGATCCTTAGACCTCAGCCTCCCAACTGGGACTGCTGAAAATGTGCTACCATGCCTGGATTTGGAAAATTCTTAAAATTTTCCAGAGGGCATGTGTGCTGGCCAGAGAGAGAGAAACAGAGAGAGGAAAAGTGAGAAAGTATCCCCCCAACATACAAAGGGTCATGGTCACACCACAGTCTCTTCTCCTCCATTTCTCTCCCCAATTCTCCCCCCGCCCCCCGCGTTGGGATTTGAGCGGGCACACACACATGGCTGCTGCGTTCCTCATCCCTGGGTTTGGGACTGGAACCATGTGGTCAGCCATGTGGGATCCAGCCGCCTCAACCACCAGGCCATGGGCTGGCTCCATGCCTGGACTAAAAAAAAAAAAAAAATGCTTATTTATTTCTTCCATGAGCAATACACACACACACACACACACACACACACACACACACAGCACTCCAAGGGCTTTGATGCTGTGATCCACCCCGCAAGCTTCAGCCAGGCTCAGATCATGGGCGCACAGGTGCCCGGAGTAGTCAGGGAGAACTCTGGAGGCCAACCTGGGGCTGTACCATATCAGTCAGTTTCACTGCTGAGCTGCCTCTTGGCCCTTCTGGCTCTCTTTCTGTTTTAAAGAGGTTTTTGCTGGAGGGTACATACATTAGCTGGAAAGAGAGAGAAACAGAGACAGGGAGAGCGAAAGAGAGGTTACCCTCTGGGGCAATGGCCACACCACAATCCTTTCTCCTTCATTCTCCTCCTGGGATCTTGGGCACACATGCACACACACCTGGCATGATTTTCAAGCCACCAGTCAGGGACTTGAACTGCAGCTGGCCATGTTCGAGTCCAGTGACATAACCTCTGGGCCAGCTGCTGGCTCCGGTCCTACCTCTTTTTAAAACAGGGTCTCACTTTGCTGTCCAGGCCAGAGTTGCACTTGAGATTCTCCTGCTTCAGCCTCCCAAGCCCCTGGGATTACAGGTGCATGCCATTGCACCCCGCCTTTAGGTTCCACTAGGATCCGAACCTGGCCTCTCACGTGCTTCAGCCTGCAGAGTCCAGCATCTGGGAAGCACACATTGGGTGGCTGAAAGAGTAGACATTAATAATCAATCGTAGGCCTCTTTCTCAGACAGTCATTACCAATCAAGTGAAGTTGGCACATGCTAAAGCAATCATGTCATCTCAGCCTTAGACAATGAAGTAAGGAAGCCACACCTCAGGGCATCTGTAGTGACCCAGTCGGCTGCTCATGTCTCGTGTGGTGCCTTTGCTTCTGACTGCAAGTTCTTTGACACTCCTTCCTTCCAAAGGGGGCAGCTAATTCTCCTCTTGAGCGGGGGCTGGACCTCGTGATCCATTTGTAACCAACAGAAGGCTACAGCGATCGCATGAAGTTCGAGACTGCGGTACAGTCATGCTCTCTCCTGAGTCACTCCATGCCACGAGGGCGCTCCAGCAACCGAAGAGGAGACCACAAGATGGGGACCTGAGAACTCTGCCCATAGCCATGAGAGCCATTTAGAAGTGGATCTGTGGGCCAGCAGGTGGTGTAGTGGTTACGTTGCTGGACTCTCACATGGTCAAGCGCAGTTTGAGTCCTGGTCCTGGTGGCTTGAGACTCACACCAGGCACATGTACACACATGTCTCAGATCCCTAGAAAATGGAGGAGAAGGCCATGATGCAACATGGCCATCTCCCCTGGGGTATGCTTTTTTGCTTTCTGTCTCTCTGTCCCTGTCTCTGTCTCTCCAGAGAGTGCACATGCCCTATCGCAAAAACCTCTCTAAAAAAAAAAAAAAGTGGATCTTCTAGTCCTTGTCAATCTTTCAGATGAAGTCAGACTGTAACTTCACAAGGGACCCCAAGCCAGGGGCCCCCATCTAACCCACTCAAGTTCCTGACCCACTGAAACTGTGAGACAATAAATGCTTACTGTTTGAAGCCACCGAGTTTTGGGTCATTTGTTGAACAGCCAGGGCTGGCACCAGGTTGAAGAGAATGCCTGTCGAGGGCACAGGATTCGAGGAGGTCCCCCCATGCTCAGCACATGCCCCTGAGAAGGGGTACCTTTCTGAAGCTTGTGCCCTGGGCTCCTCGCTCCCCTCCCCTCAGTCCCAATCATGTGTCTGGCAGTGTACACGCCTCCATGTCCCTCTCCGCACTCCCCAGCATCCTGCAGCCTCTACTTGAGGGTCCATGCAGTTCTGGAGAGGCCGGCTCCAATCCCAGGTCTGAGGGGAACCACGTGACTGTTTCCCTTTGGTCATGTGACTGGATGTGACCCAGTCCTGTCCAACCAGCTAGTTGTCGAACCTTTGGCGGGCAAGCACAATCTCACTTCTCTGACGCGAACGAGGTACCTGTAACTGGGGTATAGCATTTTTGGGATCTCTAAGGGGAGCCGGTTTGGGATAAAGCTGATAGCAGGAAACAGAGGAAACTGGTCCTGGGTGAGCTTGTTCACCTGACGCCAACCTCATCTCTGGGCTTTCCAGCCCAGCGGGTTAAGAATTTCCCTTGTAAAATGGGAAGCAGTTTGAGTCTGGTTTTCTATTACAGGCAAAGGAAAGCGCACATGCGATGTTAAACACACAGAGGGGACCCCGCGTGAGCTACTCCCACAGACGGGCCAAGGGCCCAGCTGCTTCACGCTGTGCAGAGCGAGTATCCAGATGTTCTGCTGAAGTGTTCTTGTTTCAGCCAGATGTTCAGGATCTCGGAGATGCAAGGTTAACATGACTGAATACTTAACTGCAAACATCCTTCCCTCTCTCCCACCTGCCCCAGGCCCGGCGCCTGCTCACTCTGGCCCCTTCCCCATGGCCGTGCCACACCCGCGTCTTCGGGCAGGTGCCGTGAGTTGTCTCAATCAATTCAATCCCTGCCCCCCCCCGCCCCCCATGTGGGGTCCACGGCTGTTTGAACCAGTCATCTGTGTGTAGCCCAGAGGACTGGTCTAGAGGCAGGGCGACCACCGGGGTGCAGGCTGGCCTGGAGAGCTGGGGCTATCAGAGAAGAAGACAGAAGTCACGTGGGA
>NW_006203598.1:62403-78052 GCF_000334495.1 Tupaia belangeri chinensis | reverse complement strand
CAGGAATGCGAGGCAGGGGATGGCTAGAAGGAAGACGGACCCTAGAGTCCCGGGAATGAATGAGCGCCCTGGTGTTGAGGAGAGGATGGAGCTGATTTGTGGCAAGAAACAGACTCCCCGAGAGAGGTCGCGAGTGTGAGAACACGAGTCAGGGCAGGCCAACTTCCGCTGTGGAAACAACCCCAAATAGCAGCAAGGGGTTTCCTGGACCACGCACGACCTGTCCATCCTGGGTCAGCAGGGAAGGCCCGTGAGGACTCTGCCAGTTTGACCAGGGTTTCCAAAATAGCAAAGGCAGGGAAGGACCTCTGGCCAGCTACACACCAACTCTTACGGCTCCCATCTAGAGACGCCAAACGCCCCCTCTGCCAGCCGCCCATTGGCGAAAGCAGGCCTCACGGCCCTGCCCAGTTTACAGGTGGAAGGATTGTGTGTACGCGGAGAGAGGAGAAACAGGAATATCTGTGATCTGCCTTACTGCCACAGAGAGGGGCGCTGGTGCCTTGAGCTGCCTCAGACGGCACAGGCTGAGATTTCGAGGCCCCACCGTGCCTCCAGGCTGGGCTGTCTTCACACTAGATCCCGCCCCTCCTCGTGGGCCCTGAGCCTTGAGAAGCCCACCCTCCACACACTAGGCCGTGTGTCTCACAACTCAAGACATTCCTCCACAGACTCACCAATTTCCTTGGCGTGCTCCTGGCCCAACTAGGAACTCTTGCACTCAGAAGGCTGGGTGTGCCTGGGCCCGGCAGGTGGCATGATGGTTGTGACGTTGGACTCCCTCACAGCCGACCGTGGTTCAAGTCTCGGACCTGGTGGCTTGTTTTCTCACTTTCCCTCTCTTTGTCTCTTTCTGATCAAATGAAAACACAAATGAAGAATAATAACAAAGTTAAATACATTTTTAAAAAATCTCAACATGTATAGAATATACATTCTAATTTAGGAATATTGGTATATTCAAACAAAAAGAGAAAGCCTAACGTGTCTATGTCCTTGGGCACGGTGGGGATCTATGGACCTCCTTGGGAATATCAGAGGACGGCTGGAAACTTGATCTGTACACAGGAAGACTGTGTGTGTAGGTTCTCTGGAAGTTGGTAATATGGAGTCGCCCATGTTTCTAGCGCTGTTTGCCAAGCTCTGTGCTCAGAACTCTGCCGGAATCACGATCTCATTGTACAGTTGTCCCTTGGCATCTGAGGGGACTTGTTTTCAGGGCTTCTCTCACCTGCAGATACTCAAACCTGAGGATGTGTGAGAACCTTGTATAAAGTTGTAGCATTTGTACCTAATTTAGGCACATTTCCCTGTATACTGTATTTTAAAATTTTACTTTGAAAGTTTGTGGGCCAGCAAGTGGCGTGGTGGTGAAGGTACTGGACTCTCCCGTGGGAGGCCTCTGGACACAGGCTCAGGTCCTTCCTCAGCAGGTCTAGCATCACAGATCAGTGTGTGGCTGCTACCCTTCGCTGGAACTCCTTTGTACACACTTTGAATCATCTCTAGACTACTCCTGATAGCTAATACGGTGCAAATGCTGTGGAAATAGTTGTTACAGTGTATAGGTTTTTTGTTTGTTTGTATTATTTTGGTTGTTACATTGTTATTTTTTATTGTGTTTTAAAAAGCATTTTCTTTCTTTTCTTTTCTTTCTTTCTTTCTTTTTTTTTTTTTTAAGAGAGATATTTGGACATGTGCACTTGCCAGAGATACAGAGATAGAAAGTGAGAAATCACCCTGGGGGGAATGGTCATGCCTCAATCCCTTCTCCTCCATTCTCTGCTTGGGATTTTGGACACGCACGCACATGAGCCCTGCCTGAGTTAAAGCTTCCAGCTCTAGGACTTGGACCACCGTCAGCTAGGTGGGAGTCCAGCACCGTAATCATTGCATCGTCTACTGGACCTATCTTTCTTCCTCTTCTTCTTTCTTTTTCTCTTTCTCCCTTTTTAAAGACTTTTTGCCTTAGGGTGTGAGTGCTTGCCAGAGAGAGAGAGAGAGAGAGAGAGTGAGAAATCACCCTCCACACAAATACACACACCCCAAGGAGGATGACCATGCCACAATCCCTTCATTCTCCTCCTGGGATCTTGGGTATACACACACATGTGCTCAGTGTGATTTTCAAGCTACTGGGTCTGGTATTTATTTATTTATTTTTTGGAGAGATTTTCACTGTAGGGCGCGTGCGCTCACCAGACAGACAGAGAGAGACATAGAGACAGAAAGCGAGAAATCACCCCCCAGGGGGGATGGTCACGCCGCAATCCCTTCTCCTCCATTCTCCTCTCGGGATCTTGGGCACGCACGCACCCGCGCCCGGCGTGAGTTTTAAGCCACCGGGTCCGGGACACGAACTGCGGTCAACTACGTGGGAATCCAGCGACATAGCCATTACACTAACTGCTGGTTCCCTGGGTCTGGTATTTGAACCACAGTCGATCATGTGGGAATCTAGTGATGTAACCTCTATGCCATTTGCTGACCCTTTTAAACATATTTTCAGTCTTCGAATGGTTGAACCTGGGGATGTAGTACCCAATGATACAAAAGGGATGACTATACATATATATATGTATATATAATTTATTTATTTATTTATGCCATAGGACGTGTGTGCTTGCTAAACAGAGACAGAGAGAGGCATAGAGAGGGAACGTGAGAGGTCACTTCCTAATTTGGATGGCCACACCGTAATCCCTTCTCGTCCATTCTCCTCTCGGGCTTTTGGGTATGCACACATGCACACGCTCTCGGTGTTCTTTTCAAGTCACCAGTTTTGGGGCTCTGAGCACAGTGGGCCACGTGGGAGTCCAGCAACTTAATCATCGCGTCTCCTGCTGGCCCCCGAGATATTAAACTTTTGATCTCAGTTTGCAGAGGAAGAAACTGTGACCTGGAGAAATAAGCAACCCTCTGCAGCTCTGATCTTGTATCTGTGCTTGTTACATTATGTTATATTATATACTTCCAAGAGAGATGCTGAGGGGAGCTTAGCGATGACACCCCGCCCCAGGAACCGAGATTAATCTTTGGGGAGGGGAGGGAGGGAGGAGGCTGCTTCAAGTGGGCAGAGCTTACCTCCCAGGAGGAGACAGCACGGGACCCGGAACCCGGGAGAAACACTTACTGGGACAGTGTGGCAGGCCTAGGGCTCAGACTCAAATTCATTTCAGAGAAGGTTGAGAAACTGAAGAGAAAAAAAAAAAAAAGCTGTCTTTGAGCACTGAGCAAATTGAGGTCTCTGTATCTTTTTTCAGTGAAGGGAAACGAGGCTTTGGAGAATTGCTGGAAACAGGCAATTCTTAGACCAGTGACTAGAAGATGAGCCCAGAACGTCCTGTACCAGAAGGCAAGAGAGTTGTCAGACACTACTAGGGACATGTCCAATGGACTCAGGTGCCAACTCGAAGGAGCTCCCACCGACAAAATGGGATTATTGTATTCCAAAACCCTGTGTGGCACAGCAATAGCGCAGTGCCCTGCAAGGCTGGAAGCCACACAGCCAACCACGGGTTGGATGTCTGGGTCAGCCTCAGAACATGCTGGGTGCATGGCTATTGCCCGGGACCCTGAGGACCCGGAGAGCTGCAGAAAGGGAGTCATGGTGTGATGAGATCCTGCTGAAGGCGTGCTATCTTCTCTCTTTCTCTGTCTCTCAGGTACATACATACTGTCTAAAACTAAACAGACGAGCAAAAGCCCGACAATGAATTGAAATACATCAAATATTGTAAAAATGCGTGACTTCAAAATGATAATAAAGAAAGATATTTGGCGGATACTTAGAGAACCAACTCATTATTCTGAGAACTGATAAATAAGAGAAAAGAATTTTTTTTTTTTTTTTGGCTATAGGGTGCGCACACTTGCCAAAAAGACAGAGAGAGACAGAGAGACAGAAAGTGAGAAATCATCCCCCAGGGGGGATGGCCACGTCGCAATCCCCTCTCCTCCATTCTCCTCTCGGGATCTTGGGCACAAACGCACACATGCTCAGCGTGAGTTTAAGCCACCAGAACTCAAACTGTGGTCGACTACATGAGAGTCCAGCGACATAGCCATTACGCTAACTGCTGGTCCCCGGGGAAAAGAATTTTTTTAAAAAGCTGCCTTCAGGGTCTTTCCACAATCTACGATAGTGAACTTGAGGGTTAGCTCCAAAAATCTCTCCCTCTGGCTTTCTCCAGGCCTGACATTCCACCATTAGCGACTCTGTTCTTTGGGTTAAGAAAGGTCCTGAATCAAAGCCAAAGAACCCTTGGGGAAGGTTTGTGAACTGCTTTCCTTGAAGACCGTGATAGAGGAAAAGTGGAAAGTCCTGTGGTTCCTAGGTCTGGACAGAAAGGGACACAGCCGGAGAAGAAGGGCAGGGAAGGTCAAGGAATCTGGCCACATTGTCCAGGGCGGGAATTCTTCAATCTGAATGTGCAGAAAAATCTGGGCAGACTCTCCAAAGTCAGCTCCATGGTCGCCCCAGCAGAGACCGGACCCAGCAGGAGATGCGGCAGAAAGGTGGCTCTATTACACACTTCGGGCGATTTGGACCCAGGAGGGCGTGCCACCACCGTCTGGGGGGACACCGGGTCTGCCATCTGGGTCTGTGTGACTTCCTGGCAGCACTTGATCATCCCGGCTGAGCACTCACAGCCACTGTAGACTTGGTCCGCCTGGGTGGGACCATTTCAGTCCTACCTGATCTCTTCAAGGTGCCAGGCTCTTGGGGCGCGGGGGCGCCCTAGAAAGCAGCCCAGCCACAGGTGTCCCAGGGTAAGTGCTACGCCCCCTCTCATAGCTTCCCAAGCTGTCCTGACCTGCCACAGTCCTGACTCCAGAGCCCTGACAGCCCTTCTTGGTGGGACTCAACATCTCAGCCCAGGCCCCTGTGCCCCCAGTCCGGGATCTCCCCCACTTGACCATTGCTGCCTCCCAACACCCTGCTCAGCTCTGTGGCGCAGCCGGATTTGCAGCCCGGCTGCCCTCACCCTGGAGTCTGCAGACCCTCCCACTCACCCGGCCCCTTCCCACCCCAGTCCCCTGGCCTGCTGTGATGAGCACCATATCCCAAGTCTGAGCCCGTCTGTCCTTGGTAACACCCCTGAGCCCACCTCTGACCTTTGGAGCCCAGTCCCCACACGCTGGGCCCTGGACTCCCCGGCTTTGGCGGAGCTCCCCTGTTCTGACACCTGGCCTTTGCCTGACCCCATGGGCAGGCCCGGGCGCCAGCCTCGGCCCTCCCTGGCTGGCCAGTCCCTCCGCCGCCCGAGCTGGTTATGACATCTTTCCACTGAGCAGCTCTTATTTTGGGAAGGCAAACACCGCGGCGCCCACAGGCATGCGCGCAGGCCAGCACGCGCGCGGACCCTGTCCATCGCGCCGACGCCACACGCACTGGGGTTACAATCTGGCCGGCCGTGTTTATTTTTCTTCCTCTAATTTCCCCTCTGGAACAAACACCAGCCCTGTAACCCCGACCACCCTCTCCTTTCAGATCCGTAGCCCCCACCCCTCCCCTGCTTCCCCTCGCAGCTGTGAATGAGAACAGAGTAAGTCTTTTAGCAGGAGGCAGCGGCCTGAATGAATCCATCACAGCCCCGGCCAGCGAGGAGGGCGTCTGGAGCATGCGTGCTGACTTCCTAAGAGCGCTTTGCACACTCCCAAGCTTCTATTTTTTCTGGTGCCTCGGAGCAAATGCCTCCTTTTCCCCATTTGAAAATGTATTTTATTTCATCTTTGGTCCCATGCATTTTGTTTTCTGTTTTCTACAAGGGAGCCTAAATCAGGACCTCAGAAAAACAAGGCTGAGCTGCCAACTGGAAATGTTTGCTCTGGGGGCGAGTTGGGAGGCTGGCGTCAGGCGGGGCAAGATCCGTGCCAGTGGAATGTGATTTGGGGAGGAAGCTGCAGGTCACTCAATCGCTGGCAGCCTGCCCGGGAGCAACTGGATGCTTTCTGGGCTGTGTGCGTGTGTATGTGTGTGTGTGTGTGTGTGTGTGTGTGTGTGTGTGTGTAGACTTTTTCCCCTCATGCAAACAGAGCCCTGGAGATGTGGAGACAGAAGCATTAGGAACAAACTAGACAGAGGGTTGAAAATCAAGGGAACTGGGGGGATAAGGTGGGCAGGGTGGGGGGCAGGATCTTGGGCAGCCACTTTCTTCAGTACCCGCTGTGTTCTCAGCCCAGAGCTGGGGACTCACAGGAGTGAGGGAGGCTGCAAACCATCCTGGCCCCCAGTGATTCATGGGCCCTTGGGAGAAGCAAGATTCTCTGAACAGAACACAGGCAAGCCAGCCCAGAAGTTCCTCAGAGCAAGAAGGGTAAACGGGTGGAGGGTATTTGGGGAAGGGCTCCTGGAGGAGGTGTGGTGGGGTCTGAACCTTGAAGCCTGTGCAATACTGCATTAAGAAGAACCTACTGGGGCCAGCAGCTGGCGTAATGGCTATGTTGCTGGACTCCCACATAGTCAACCGTGGTTCGAGTCCTGGACCCAGTGGTTTAAACTCACGCCGGGTATGTGTGCATGCGTGCCCAAAATCCCAAGAAGAGAAGGGAGGAGAAGCCATTGTGGCATGGCCATCCTCCCTAGGGAGTGATTTCTCACTGTCTGTCTCTCTGTCTCTCTCTGTCTTTCTGGTGAGCGCACATGCCCTATAGCAAAAACTTCTCAAAAAAAAAGAAGCTACTTGCAATATGGGACCAGCAGATGGTATAATGGTTACGTTGCTGGACTCCCATTTAGTCCACTGTGGTTTGAGTCCCAGACCCGGCGACTTGAAACTCACACCAGACTTGTGTGCATGTATGCAAAAGATTTTGAGAGGAGACTAGAGGAGAAGGGACTGTGGTGTGGCCATCCCCCTGGGGGGGGTGATTTCTTGCTTTCTTTCTCTCTGGTGAGCACATTTGACTGATAGCAAAAATCTCTCTCTCTAAAAAGAAAAAAAGAAGAAGCTATTTGCAATAACTATCAGTGCCAACACCAGCTAAGCCCTTCATATCGATGATTGGCAAGCCTCACAACAGCCCTACGGTCAGTCGTCTTTCAGTCCTGATTTTGCAAATGAGAAAAGTGAATCCCAGAGAAGTCAGGGAAGCTGGCCAGGCTCCCAGTCTGTGAGCGGTGAGCCGGGATTCAATTTAAGGCTGTCCTGCTCCAAAGGCTGGGCTCGCTCCATCGCCATTGGGGGCCATTTTTCACTTAGCCAAGTTCTTTGGGTAAGGGCCTACCCTCTCTCGCCCGCCCAAAGAGGTTGTTAAATTCAAGGTGGGGAAGGTTGGAAACCTCAGGTACCAGGGTGGACTCCCCAGGGGGCAGTGTGACTAGCATTTGGAGCCCAGAGAGATAACCTGTTCTGAGGAGGCAGTGGTGGCCGAGCCCGTGGTGGTCCTGCCAGGTTCCATGACAAGGCAGTCCTCTCTATAGCCCAGTCCTTCTTACCAATGACCCACACGTCTTCTTCCACTTCCTAGCATGCCCCGTCACATGCTGAGTGCTTTGTCCCCTCAGACCTGTGCTCTGGGGTCCTCAGGAATTATCCATGCTACTCGGAGAGTACATGAGATCAAGGTGAGCCAGACATAATGGATCTACCCAGGATAACCAGCCCTGGCTTTGGGGCAGGAGGCCTGAAACTGTCACTGCCTCCTGTGGGATGTCAAGTGACCCATTCCTTTCTCAGGCCTCAGTTTCCTTGGTTTTAAAATTGTCGACTGGCCTTGTGGCTTAGTAGTTAAGGCTGCAAGAGCCCACATGGCCAACCCTGCCATTTGAGTCCTGGACCCTGAAGTTTGAGAAACACACCGGGTGCATGTAGATGGATGCCCAACACCCCCAAAGGAAAGAGAAATGGAGGAGAAGGGATTATGGCATGCCCTCGCCCCATTCTCTCTCTGGTGAGTGCACACACTTTTTGGCAAATTAAAACAAAACTCCAAAAACATAAAGCAGGATTGGCCTCTATGGCCTCTGAGCTGTGGCGGGTGGAAGAAGGGGATTCCAGCTGGCAGAACTGACCTTCAGGTTTTGTGAAGGTTGGGAAGGCTTGCTCAAGGTGTCCAGCCCGATATAGATGGCTTCTCTGCAAGGGGAAGCAGGAGCTGCCACAGGCTGGAGAGAGGAGAAGAAAATAAGCCTGGCTAGGAGGGCAGGAGGAAGTGGGGATGAGAGGTGAAGGCAGAGCTAAGATGGTTAGGCCAGCTGAAACCACACTTGTCAGGTAGAAATCAGACAGCTATACCTACCTGCTTAAGCGATTCTGCTGACTACTTGGTTTTTACTGTCCCGAGCCCGGATGGTTGTATCGCTGGTGCACAGATTCTTTGTGACCACATTGACAACTAGTGTTAGGTAGACCCTGGCTTGGGCATGACTGGAGTCTATCACATCACCTGCTTTAGTGGAACTGACTGGTCAATTTCATGAGAAAACTGACTTACCAGTGCTTTCCAGGAAATGAGCAATTGACCAAATTAACCAAACCCAGTAGTTACGTTGGCTTCTTGGAGATAATCTTCAGATCTGACATTTTCAGTCTGCAGGGACATTTCGGCCACTTGCCACTTAGCAACAGCAGCCAGATTCCTGAGAAGGCTGGAAAAACCCTACAATGGGCTTTGGAACTTAAACTACTCCATCAATAAAATGGGAGGGTTGGACTAGACCAGCAGTGGCAAACACATGGTGTGAATACTGCCACTGCTCCTATTTCATCCGTGGCAGACATTACTAATCAATTACAGCCCTCATTCCCAAGAGTCCCAGATGCAACCTCAGAATTCTTTACAACCTAGGGCTTCAGGCAGCCCCTACCAATCAATTAGATTTGGCATGCATGATGAAACGCATTTGTCCTTTGGATAGTAGATGCTCTCCAAGCTTCCCTCCAGCTGTGCTAAACTAGGATTGCGACTGATTAGGCGTCTTGAGGACTAGCCTGGAGACCACCAGATCTGCAGCTGTCCCTGGGGCTTCCCAGGTCTGTGGAGCTGCCCTTGAGCTGATGCCTTATTAATTTTCCTCACTGCTAATAAATGTGCATCCCGTCAGCTCCGCTCTGCCCCCTCATGTTTTCTGGCTGCCGCCATCAGCTGGGACTTTTTCAGAGAGCTGTAAAAATAGTTTTTTTCTGTTTCTTTTTTTCTTTCTTTCTTTCTTTTTGTGGAGTCTGCACAGAAGAAGCAGCCAAGACTTTTTTTTTGAGTGTTGTTTCCTTTCTTTTCTGAGGGAATCAGGGAGATGGGCAGGGAAGACTTCACAATGAAGGAATGTGCTCCTTGGGGAACTGAAAGTTGTTTTCCTTAAAAAAGAAAAAAGATGATGAAGAAGAAGTTGTTATCACACTCTGGTTTCACATCTAGCCACAGAGCGCATCTGTGGGGCTTGGTAACAGCTCCCAGGAGATCACGGCCTTAAGCCAAGTCTCGTTAGGCTGTTGACAACTAGGTCCCACTGAGCAAAGCCCCAGTGAGCTGCCCTCTCACCGCCTGCACCCCCAGCTGCAGTGCTGCGGTGGGCTTCATTAAGGCCCCATGGCAGTACTTTTCTTGCCTCTGAGGGAGGTTCAGGCAGGAAAGCTTCCCTTCTCCAAGTTCGTGTTGCATGCACTGTTGTGCTCTGGATTTTGAAGAGGCTTCAGACAAATCCCAAGGTGCCATGGATGAGAAAAGCTCGAGAGCTGTGGGTTCCACCTCCTTCTCACTCTTCTCCATTCACAGGCTGAGGCCTGCTGGGGTGGGGGACAGGGCAGGCAGGTGCCCAAGTTAGTCCTGGGGAGAGAATGCATCACTTGACTCCTGGACCAGCAAGTCAGAACTGCAGAAAACTCAGACAGCATCTAGCCTGGAGCTTCGAACATGAATGGTTCCCTTGTCCCAAAAGGAAACACACTGACACAGAGCCCCCATTTTTTTTTTTTAAGAGAGATTTTTGCTATAGGGGGCATGCACTCACCAGAGATACAGAGAGAGGCAGAGAGACAGAAAGTGCGAAATCATCCCCCAGGGGGACATGGTCATGCTTGCAATCCCTTCTCTTTCGTTCTCCTTGGGATTTTGGGCACATTCTCCTTGGGATTTTGGGCATATGTGCACATGTGCCCGGTCTGGGACTTGAACTGCGGTCAGTCATGAGGAAGTCCAGTGATGTAACCATTACGCCATCTGCTGGTTTCAGAGTCACAGATTTTAATTAATGTTTTTTTAACTATAAACCCAAAACAAACGAATATATGAATACGAATAGAACTATGAAAGTGGGTGAAACTCAACTTTACGGTAATGTGGTGTGTGCTGAAGCAGGTCCCGCAGGCACAGACGAGAAGCAAAGAGCCAATGGGGCCTCCAGGCCATCTCCCTGCATCCACCAGGGCTTCCCCATCAGGCCATTAGGAGGAGGAACTCAGGGGACAGTACAATGTCAGGGGAGGGAAGAGGACCAGGAGAGAGCAGGGCCATGTCAGGCACCAGTGTGGGGAAACCGACAGCCTGGAGCTTAGCTGTTCCGGGGCAGCTGTGTACCCTCTCAGGGGGCCCTGGCCCAGCACAGCCCAGCACAGCCCAGCCAATGGTGTGTCTTCCTCGGGCAGAGATCACCCAAGCTGAAATCATTCCTTTTCTTTTTAAATATTTATTTAATTCCATTCGTTATTATTATTGTTGTTGTTATTGTTATTATTTAATTCGACCACAGAGAGAAAGGGAAAGCGAGAGAGCAAGCCACCAGGTCTGGGACTTGAACTGCAGTCAGCCATGTGGGAATCCAGTGCCTTTAACCACCACGCCATCTGCCAGACGCACATTCCTTCACTTTTCTTAAAAAATTACTCATTATTAATTTTAAATTTGCTATAGGGCATGTGCACTCACCAGAAAGAGAGACACAGAGAGAGAAGGAAAGTGAGAAAGCAAGCTACCATGTCTGGGACTCAAGCCACAGATGGCCATGTGGGAGTCCAGCACCTTAACCACCATGTCACTTGCCGACCCCATCCCTTCACTTTTTAGCAGACCCTTGATGGTCAGCACAGTGCCATGTCACCTGCCAGTGGGAACCTCACCGGGCTCTGCCATATTGGACTCTGCTCCTACCTGCCACTTCCTTCCTCCTTTGAGTGGGGGAGCCCTGGCCATAGCGTGATGCTCAAGGAAAGCATACAGGGTGTTACAAGGTAGAAGGGCTGGTGGTTCCAGGTGTAAATGAGTGACGAGGGGAGGCCTCAGTGACATAGCAGCAAAGGTTTGAAGGAGGGAAGGGAGCAAGCTACGGGCATTTGTCTACCTGGCCAAATCCCACCTTGTTCTAGCATAGCTCAAGTGCCCCTTCTTCCAGGAAGTCGCCCAGAGCCATTCTGCCACACTCTGAATCCCCACAGCCTTTCCCGCACCATCTATCACTTTGTTCCATGTCAAGCTTGGATTAGTTTTTCTATCAGACTTGGAGCTCCTGGAGGTGGACACTGTGTCCCCTCCCACTGGAATGCCAGCTCCATGGGGCAGGGAGTTTGCTCTGTCCTCTGCTCTGTACACAGCCTCAGAAGGTGTTCTACAAATGGTATTGAGGTATTACCAGTGGACAAAGGAAGAGCCAGGAGTCCCTTGTGCTCAGTTCATGAGCTCCCAATGGCAACAGTCCTCACCAAGCTCATCTTCTTAACCCCCATCATGGTGCCGGGCTAGGTTCAAGATCTGTGCGATGTGAGACCAGCAGATGGCGTAATGGTTACGTCGCTGGACTTCCATGTAGTAGACTGCTGTTCAAGTCCCAGACCTGGCAACTTAAAACTCACCCCTGTTGTGTGTACATGTGTGCCCAAAATTCCAAGAGCAGAACAGAGGAGAAGGGACCGTGGCATGCCCATCCCTCCTGGGGAGTGATTTCTCATTTCTGTATCTCTGTCCCTCTGGTGAGCACACATGTGCTGTAGCAAAAATCTCTTAAAAAAATATGTGCACTGCAAGAATGACTGCTGATTGGAGTCCTAGTCTCCCACCTCCCGTGTACAATTCATCAGGCCAGGAGACACAAAGCCAGAGAAAAGACAGTGAATTCAGGATAGCCTCCAATCTGGCTTTGATATGATCTACGCTGTCTCTGGATCCACTAGTTTCTTCTGTCAAGACAGCTGGCGGAATAACTAGCAGGTCAGGGTCCAAACTGGGGAGTGAGCTTTCACTCATTCATTCGGTGTTTGCTGAGAGCCTGCTGTGCACCCAGGATTGTTCTAGAGGGTAAACAGGCAGGCAGGGATCCTTGTCCTCAGGGGGCTGACATTCTAGAGCAGGGGAGACAGGAATACACAAACCAACCAGTAATGCACACAGCACGGCACGTGAGAGAGAAATACCAAAGGAGAGGTCAGCCAGTGGCACGGTGGCCAAGTGGGCTGGATGTCGCATGGCCAGCTGCATGGTTCAAGTCCCACACACAGGGCATGTGTGCATGTGTGCATGTGTGCATGTGTGCCTCAAATCCCAAGAGGAGAATGAAGAAGGGATGGCAGCTGGGCATTTTTTCCGGAGGGTGCTTTCTCTCTGTCTCTTTCTCTGTCTCTGGTGAGTGCACGTGCTCCATAGCAAATTAAAAAGAGAAAGGAAATACCGAAGGGGAAGGTACAAACTTTATGGGTGATTACGGACAACCTCACTGAGAAGGTGATAGAGAAACACCAGAACGGGGTGTAAATGCTGTGAGGTTAACTGTGGAAGGGCATCGCAGGCAGGGAGAACAGCCAGTGCACAGGCCCTGAGCGGGGAGCCTGTGGACTAGGTTCAAGGAGTAGCAAGGAGCCCGGAGTGGTGAGGGCAGAGCCAGCAGGCCAGGGTTCAGGGAGTGTGGGAGAGAGTGGAGGGGATGTGGACATGGGGGGACCAGATGTCGACTGTGGCCCCTACTCTAACGTGCTGATTCTCTATGGCTGCAGAGCAAACCACCCCAAAATGTAGTCGTTCAACGCAACAGCTCAGTGCTTTCTCCCATGGGTCCGTGGGTTGGCTGGGCTCAGCTGGGTGGTTTTCACTTGGGTTCTCCCATGGGGCTGGAGGTAACTGAAGGCGGCCCTGGGCGCCTTCTTACTCTCATGTGGCACCGTGGTGCTCTCCCACGGCCTCTGTCTCCAGCAGGATCACTCGGACTTCTCACGTGGCAGCCGAGGGCTCCAGCTAACGGGAAGCAGAAAGCCCCAGTCCCCGAGAAGCACAGCACCACCTCTGCAAGGCAGCGGTAACCGGAACAGGGCAGGCTACTTGGACCCTGGGGGTGGAGGAGCACACTCCGCCTGCACCTCTCCCTGCCTGCGGGGAGGGAAGGAGCAGAAGGGAAACGGAGGAGTCATGGGGAGGGTGTGAGCAGAGACACAGCATGACGCAGCCTATGTTTTAACGGGGTACTGGCCACTTGTGTGGAAACCTGTCATGCCAGGCTCCTCCTCTCCTGTTGCTTGGCCACCCTCCTGACTTTCCCCTCCCTGCCTCCCCTTCGTCTTTGACACAGGAGCCAGGCCCGGACCCACGGCACTGCCCTCTGTCGGGAAATCTGTCACACTAGCTGCAGAACAAGCGCCCATGGCTGAGAGGGTCACCCTGTGGGTCTCAGAGAGGGATGGCCGCAGACTTCCCTCGCTCCCTCCTGCAGGGCCCTTAGCTGGCCTTTGTCCTGGCCCTAGACTCTCGATGTTCCGTAATTGGGATGGTCACTTGGACTGAGGAGGTGGAAGGAAGACCAGTGCGTGAATCCAGAGGGCTTCCTGTCTACAGTCTCACCACTGGTCCAGTGTCCTGCAGGCTTATGGTGGCAGTGCCGCAACTTACCGGGGTGGGGGACTTTGAAGCTGCCTGTGTTCTACTTTCTTCTCACTGCCCTGGGTAGTCCTGTCCAGGCTGCTGTGAGCACAACTCCAGGGGGCGTCACCCACATTGTGCTCTGTCTCCACTGGGAGGCTTTCTCCTGGTGGTCTAATTCCCTCTCCTCCCTTTCTCTCCTGGGGGCCATGCCCACTTTGGAACGATCTGAAAAGCCAGAAACAGGGAGCCCAGGTTCAGGAGTGTAGAACTTCACAGAGCAAGTGTCCCAGGCTCCATCCTATCTGGCCCAGAAAATGGCAACCACTGGATACCACCCTGCAGCGCTGCCCCGTCCCCACTCGCAGGTGCACCAAGGCATGGATTCCATCCAGCAATGCAGGCAGGACACCAGTGCCTGGTCACCAAGGCCTGGAGTCCATATGCCCGAGATTCCTGACTGTCTAAGGTACCCCTGCTATCTGACCCTGACCTAGAAGGAGACAGAGGGGCACTAGGTTGGACAAAGAGAGGCTGGTGGCTCCGGCTGAGAGCTGGACAGCAAGAAGGTCACCCAGGCTGGCAGCACATGCAGGAGTAGCTGACTGCTGAAGAGCCGTGGGTGTTCAGTAATTCTCCTCCCAAACCTAAGTACTGAGCTTTCAGGAGGCAGTGAAGTACAGTGGTCCAAAGTTTCAGGTTTTGGGTCAGCTGGCCCTGGGTTCAAAATCCACCTTTTTTTTTTTAAAGAGAAAGTGTTGCTAAAGAGCACGTGTGCTCACCAGAAAGACAGAAAGCGAGAAATCATCCTCCAGTGGGGATGGCCATGCCACAATCTCTTCTCCTCCATTCTCCTCTCAGGATTTTGGGCATCCATGCATACGTGCCTAGTGTGTTTCAAGCCACCAGTTCCAAGACTCAGACCACAGTCAACTGCGTGGTAGTCCAGCAATGTAATCATTATATCACCTGCTGGTCCCCCCACTTTTTCTTTTTTTCTTTTTTTTTTTAATTGTCAGGGGGTAAGGCCAGCAGGTGGCTTGGTGGTTAAGGTGCTGGATTCCCCCATGGCTGACCGTCATTTGAGTCCCAGACCTGGTGCCTTGAAACTCATGCTGGGCACATGTGCATGCGAGCCCAAGATCCAAAGAAGAGAATGGAGGAGAAGAGATTGTGGCATGGCCATCCCCACTGGAGGATGATTTCTCGCTTTCTGTCTTTCTGGTGAGCACACGTGCCCTATCACAAAAATCTCTCTCAAAAGAGAAAATGTCAGGGGGCACATGTGCTTGTCAGAGAAAGATGGAGAGACGGAGCAAGGGAGAAAGCACCTCCCAAAGGGGCATGGACACACTGCAGTCCTTCTGTTTCGTCTCTCCATCCTGATGGCAGTGCACAGCATGTTGGCACATTTTCCAGGTCACTCGGGCTGGGACTTGAATTGTGATCCCATGTGGGAACCTGACTCTCAACCACTAGGCTAGGGGCCCGCCCGCATTCTACTCCTGTTATGTCCTTTGTGTGGGCAAGCTCTTTCCTCTGGGGCCTCAGTATTTTCGATCTGTGGAATGGGTTTGCTGTCCTGGGTGGTTATAAAGATTTAGTGGGCTAGGGGACCAGCAGTTAGCGTAATGGCTATGTCACTGGACTCCCATGTAGTCGACCGTGGTTCGCATCCCAGACCCGGTGGCTTAAAACTCACGCCGGGTGCGTGTGTGTGCGTGCCCAAGATCCCGAGAGGAGAATGGAGGAGAAGGGACTGCAGCATGGCCATCCCCCCTGGGGGGTGATTTCTCGCTTTCTATCTCTCTGTCTCTCTCTGTCTGTCTGGCGAGCACATGCGCCCTATAGCAAAAACCTCTACAAAAAAAAA
>NW_006203598.1:60972-61575 GCF_000334495.1 Tupaia belangeri chinensis | reverse complement strand
AAAAAAAAAAAAAAAAAAAAAGATTTAGTGAGCTAGAGCCCATGGTAGTATTTATTATCGTCTGGCTTTCTGGTACTGGCTCCCAGTGGCCTGAGCCTTAAGCTGTGGCCTCACCTTCCCTTTCTGTCTTCCGTGGTCAGAGAGCACAAACCTTTCATGTTCCCTGGACCAGGCATCGGGGACGTGGAACCTTCAGATGACAATATTATGGTATCCTAGGGTAACCTCAGAAATCAATTCGGTGGTGGTGGGGGGGTGTTTTAATGAAGAGCATTAAAGGACATTGGCTTTCTTGGGGTGTCTGTGTTGTTTCACCCAAAGGCAGAGAGTGGGGACTACCTGGACCCTCGAGAGCCCTTTTGTTTTGGTAACTAGCAACGTGTGGCACATTGCTGTCCTTACAGGGCTACCACTCCAGGCTCCAAAATAGGAAGAAGTTCCTTGTGGGGCAACCACAGGGCTACATGCAGCCCCGGTTGTATGGCACCACCAGGGGGTGCTGCCCAGCTGGTCTCTCCGCCCTACCTCTCAAGGAGGCTGAGGAAAGGCTGAATAAAAAGCCCTGAGAAAAAGTTGAGTTTGGCCCTTAATGGGGCACCGGGG
>NW_006203598.1:47247-50183 GCF_000334495.1 Tupaia belangeri chinensis | reverse complement strand
CTGAGAGCTGGCAGGATGAGGATGGCAGTGCAGGGCCCCTTTACATCAGCTTCGCTCCTGCTCCCTCACACTGTTCATCTCATGATCAAAGGGCATTGCCCAATAATATGGGAGGCTCAGAGAGGTGAGGGGGCCGCTTCCCCACACAGCTGGGCAGTGCCCAGCTGAACATGCCCCACGCTTGCCTCTGCCCATCTCGGCCCCAGCATTTGACCAGCATCAGGAGGGAGCATGCTGAGGGGCGAGGAGTCTGTCTGGGGGGGCCTGCAGCTGCTCCACCTTTGTCCCCCTGCCTTGTGGAATCGCTCTGTTTTGGGGACATTGGTGACAGGTTCAGGATGAGCACGAGTGGAGCCCTCACTACTCAGCCAAGAGGTGATTTTCCTGATCCTGGCCTGGCCTCTTCAGGGACGGTATTCAGCCCCGCCAGTCTCCTCGTACACCCCAAGGCAGGAGGCCTGGGCAACCGTGCTAACCCAGGTTGCCCCCAGCTCCCATTCGCTCTACTTCGGGACACGCTCAACGCTGTCTACACAGCCTTATTTAATCCTTGCACTAGCCCTGTGGACACCCTGTTATTATCCCCATTTTACAGAGGAGGAAACTGAGGTTCAGAGCACTTTAGTGGCTCCGGAGAGGGGAAATTGGCTTTTCCTTTATCAGTTCCACTGACCGGCTGTAGGAGTCCACTGTCCACTAGGAGCAGACAGCTACAGTCCAGTCCTGGGTCTCCAGACAGAAAAATGTAAGGGGCCCCTTCAGCAAAGGTTTCCTGGGCACCAGCTCTTGCAAACAGGGAGGAAGAAAAGAGCAGGCAATTCCAGAGTTCAGAAACTCAGCAGTCTGACGGATCTGCAGTGGAGAATAAGCTGCAGTAGAACTTGAGAAGAAGCATGGGACAGGCCAGCAAGAGCCACAGGAGGGCTTCCAGGTGGAAGAGGAAGGGAAGGGCATGCTCTGTAGAGAGGAGCTGTAAGAGACCCGTGAGCAAAGACTGGCTACCGGGTCCTGTTAGGAGGGAAGAAGACAGCAGAGGGAGGGCTCCTCTCTGGGGCGCACTGTTAGCAGTCTTCAGGACACAGACATGCGGGAAGATGCAGGTGTCCAGAGACGGGGGCGCCTTGGGGAGCACGTGCTTTAGGATGTTAGTGTTCATGTTGATGGGGAAGAAGTCAGGTTTGCATTTACGATAGCCAGAAAGCTACGTGGGGATAGCTGCACGACACAGCGGAAGGACAATACTTAAGCTGGGCCATGTGGAAGGCCGGTTTCCTGGTAGACCTGTACCCACCAGCTGCATGTACCCATGATCCTGGAAGGCCTGGGCAAGGGGTCCTTGTTGAGAGTGCTTGTCTCTCTCTCTCTGTCTCTCACCCTCATAAAAGGAAGAAACGAAAACTTGAAACCACATGCCCCAGTGTATGTGAGTGTCTACTCTGGAAGTTTTACGTCCAAATCCTTTCACATTCATGATTCCTTTCTACTTGGCCAACTACCCTGAGAAGCTGGCTGGACAGGAATATCATCCTCCCAGAAAACAGGGTCCCCGTGGGATGAAATGTCCTGTTCATGCTCCCGGGACTCGGTAGCTGAAAAGCCGAGGTCTGGCTTGGGCTCCTGGCCCCAGCTCCATGCTCCTGCCCCTGAATCTTCTGCCCAAACTCCCATCTACCTTCCAGGACTCAGGCCACCCTGCCATCTGCCTTGTCCACCTGGAGGCATTCTCCCTGGGAGGAGAGAGGGCACGCCGTGTGTGTGTGAGTGCTTGCATTTTCACCGGGAGAGCCAGGCCAGGGTCAAGGGGGCACCTTCTCCCAAATCCATCTTTTGGGCTTTTAGCATTCCCTTGCCTAAGGGAGGAACTGTCAGAGAAAGGATCAGGGAGGATGAAGCCCTGGGGGCCGGTCCTAGGAGTACAGTGGTGGACTGGGCCTCTGCAGGGGGTACATCTGACCACCAGGGGGATGGCCCTGAGGTCTGAGAATCTGGGACACTGACCCCTACTAAAAGCACTAGCCAGGCATCACTCTGGGCTTGAGGCATACATGATCACTACCATTTTGCAGGCAAGATAGGAGGCACAGAGAGGTTAAGTGACTTTGCCAAGTTCACGCTTGAAGTGGCAGAGCTGGGGTCTGCCAGGAAATCTGCCCCTTGGAGCTGTTCTGATAATAACCACGGCTCCCGCTGGGCTAGCACCTTCTGTGTGCCAGGCACCTTGACTCCACACAACAGCTGCGTCTTAGGCCATGGTCTTTCCGAGATTTCTCATGTCACAGATGAGCAAACCCGGGCTCAGCAGGGCGCGCACAGGTCTGTCTAAATCCGAAACTTCCAGGCTCCTCTGCCTCTTGGACTCTGCGACTTTGGGAAAGCACATCTGCTTTGGAGCCTCAGTTTCCCCAGCGCCTAAACCCTCTTCTACTCCTGGCTTCTCTGCCAGCAAGTCCGTGGAACGGGATGCACCGCTATGGGATGAGGGTCGCCGGGCAACTCGGAATCTTCCCCTTTCCCCCCCGAGCCTCCCCCCCCTCCCCAGGAGAAGTGGCCGCTCTGGTTTTTTCTCGGGCTTGGCGAGCTGGAGCAGAGGGGCAGACGGGAAGGTAGTTCTCGGTGGGGACGATCCTCGCGGCGTCACTGAGAGGCCAGCAAGGCCAGGGAGAGAAGGCCCCGCTGTGATTTGGAGAGGGACCGAAGGGCCCAGAAGCCACGTGCTCCGGGCGGTTGTGCAGGGCGCACAGTGTCCTCTGGGAAAAGAGAAGCGCCCCCGACTCGAGTAGGGGGCGGGGAGGGAGAGCGGGAGGAGGCAGGTTCGGGGCGAAGGGATGGGGGCGAGGGGGAGGTAGAGAGCACGCGGACAAAGGAGGCGGCAGGCAGCCCAGCTGTTTTGAAAAATGCTTCCTGTTTCTTTAAAGGCGCTCGCGGATCGGGCAGCC
>NW_006203598.1:43136-46928 GCF_000334495.1 Tupaia belangeri chinensis | reverse complement strand
CAGAGCCGGCGCGCCGCGTGCAGGGCGAGCGCAGCGGGCGCGCGTCCCGCAGCCCCACGCCCCTGCCTCGCTCACCGCCCGCACCATGAAGCACATCCCGGTCCTCGAGGACGGGCCCTGGAAGACCGTGTGCGTGAAGGAGCTGAACGGCCTCAAGAAGCTCAAGCGGAAAGGCAAGGAGCCGGCGCGGCGCGCGAACGGCTATAAAACTTTCCGATTGGACTTGGGAGCGCCTGAGCCCGGCGGCGCCGCCACCAACGGGCTGCGGGACAGGACCCAGAGGCTGCCGGCGGTCCCGGCCCCGGCGCCCGAGGTCTTGGACGCGCGGAAACGCAGCTTCACCTTGGGCGCAGTGGGGCCAGGACTCCCCACGCCACCACCGCCGCCGCCTCCAGTGCCCCAAGGCCAGGCATCAGGGGGTTCCGAGGCACAGCCTTTTCGGGAGCCCAGCCTGCGTCCCCGCATCTTACTGTGCGCGCCGCCCGCGCGCCCGGTACCGTCTGCGCCCCCTGCACCCCCGGACTCCTCCGTGCGCCCTGCGCCCCCCACGCGCCCTGGGGAAAGTTCCTACTCGTCAATTTCACACGCAATTTACAATAACCACCCGGATTCCTCGGCGTCGCCTAGGAAACGGCCGGGCGAAGCGACCGCCGCCTCCTCGGAGATCAAAGCCCTGCAGCAGACCCGGAGGCTCCTGGCGAACGCCAGGGAGCGGACGCGGGTGCACACCATCAGCGCAGCCTTCGAGGCGCTCAGGAAGCAGGTACCCGCTCTCCGCCGCACACCCTCACTGCGCCCAGGGGCGATGGCCGGAGTGGGTGGGTGAGTGACTAGAGACTGCAGGCAGAACAGGGCTGTGCTTAAGGGACAGAGTGACCCCACTTGGTCCAGCCTCGGGGCCCAGACAGGTTTGGGCAATCCTTGGACAGTGACCTTTGCCACAGCATTGGTACGGATTTTAGTTTGCAAAGTGGGGACAAAGGTTCGTTATCTCTGGTCGGGGCACACACCCCCCCTCCCCAACCCTGTTTGCGCGTGTGACGTCAGCCTTCATAGTTCACTTTTATGGCAGCGAGTATTTGTCCTCCGGAGTCCCTTATGCACAGTGGGGAGTGGGGAGGAGGCTATTTCTCTGGGGGAGGGGAGGACGATCCTTCCCCTCCAGGCTATGGTGTGGTGGGGTCTTCGCCCCCTGTTCGAAGCCGCGGAGGGCAAGTTTTGGAGATCATAGAAACAAGCGTCCGGCGTCCCTCAGCCCAGAGGAGCAGTGTTGCTCTCTTTTCCACCCCAGCTCCTGGCAGGGATGTCCTGAATTCACCCAGGTTGCTTCTAACCTTCACACCCTTGCCCGTGTCTATAAGGACCTGAACTACAACCCAGCGCCAGGTTCCCAGGGCTGGCCTGTGAGAGCCCTTCCACCCCTGCCCTCGCCCCTGGTGCAGCAGGCAGCGCTGCTGGGGCACTCACTACTGGGGGATTTCCTCCAGGGATCTTCAGATACTAGCCCTGGGGTGACCTGGAGCTTCTCTGGGGCTAGTGGGCTCCTCTCACCAGGAAGTGCCTCTGCAGGGGTGACTAATTCCTACCTCAGGGGTTACCCTTGTCCCAGAGGGGCAATTGACCCTCTCCTGCTTCAGTAAAATTAGCAGCATCCGGGGTTCTAGGCCTCTGGATTTCTTACAGAGAAGGGAGATCTAGGAGGGGGTGGTAACTGCCCTCCCTGATCCCCAGCCCCACCCCAGGTAAGTCTTGGGGAAGGGTTGTGGGTAGAGTGTGGAGTGTTTTTTCCGGGCTCTGTCACTAGCTGTGCGATTTGCTGTGTGATTCCAGGGAAGTTACTCAAACTTTCTGTGCTCTGGCCAGCAATAAAATGTTTTACAAAACATCTTGTATCACACACTCCTCTTCCTCCTGGGGTGGAGTGGCGCAATGGTGCCTGTGTCCATCCACCGGAAGGAAACCGAGTCCCTGGGGAAAAGAGGACCTTTTGCTTTCCAGTCAAAGTGTCTTACTTGGGTTTGGGGGAGGTGTCTGGTCAGTGAGGTGAAGTGGGGGTGGCAGTCAGGTGGCTGTCACAGATCAGGCTGGGCCATTGCCTGCAGCGACACCAGCTGGGACTCTGGGCACTGGGCCCAGTGGAGTAGCCAGTCCCACCATGGGCCAGCAGCTCTGTGTCTGGATGCCTGGGTGGGGGTGATGGCCATGGGGCATCCTGCAACCCACCCCCACCCCAAGCAGAAGGTCACACCCACCATGTCCCCCACCATACTACCACTCTGACAGAGAAACCCCCCCATCCCAAAGGCACTCCTTCCTCCCTCTAGGCCCCCACCCCTCACTTGTAAAATGCACCCCCTGCCTCATCCCAACTCAGGGCTACGGCTCTGGATCTAGACTCAGGCCTGACTGTCTGAAGGGGGCCCTTGGGAAAGGAGGAAAGTGGGGATGGTGGCTCTGCCCCAAATGGGTGTTGGCTGGTGTGACACCGAGGTTGATTCTGGGATTGCAGCTCTGGCCTATGACTTAGTTTCCCCAAGCAGCCGCCTTCTGTGGGGAAGGGAACACTGGCCTGGGAGTCCAGAGGCCAGGCCTTGAGTCGTGCCTCTGCAGCACGCGTTCTGTGTGACTGTGGTCGTCACTTCCCTCCGCGGGCCTCGGCCGGTGCTAACGCTGTAAACGGTAAGAATGCTTATTCCATACCGTTTCCTTGCAAAGAGCCAGGGAAGAAGGGAGCAGAGGCTGTATGAGGAACGAATGTTTCTTAAAGGTCCTCAGGGCTGGGCAAGGTTCTCGACAATTGTAGCAATACGAATCTTTAACTGTTTCTAGAGTAATCATTAAGAAGGGGCGGACTCCCACATGGCCGGCCACAGTTTGAATCTGGGACCTGGTGACTTGAAACTCACTCCAGGTGTGTCATTGCCTCTGTCTCTATCTCTGTCTCTCTCTCTCCTGGGTGAGCACATGTGCTAAGGCAAAAACCTCTCCAAAAAAAGAAAAAAAAATACCATTTACCAGGTGGTTACACTGTAGCAGGTTCTGGGCTAAGCGCATAGTGTTCATTTAATAAAATAGGTGTTGTTATCATGCTCCTCTGTCCCCATTTCGTAGATGGGATCCTCTGAACCCTGAGGTTCAGAGGACCAAAGTAAGTTGGCTAAGGCCTCATGGCCTTTGGCTTCTGCACCTGGGTTTGCAGGCTTTGTGCTGCATACCACCTCGAGGAGCCGTTCAGCGGCCCTCAGTGTGGTGGGCGTCCTTGGCGCAGTGCAGTCACGGGCTGCACGGCTGGCACCGCTGCTACCGCAGAGCCCGGGTCTGCATCAGGCCTAGTGAGAGGCTCCCTTGCCCAGGCCCCTAGCTGCTGCTCCTCAGCCCAGCCCGGGAGCTGTCCACGCTCTGTACAAGTGAGCCAGCCAGGCTCCTGTTTTGCATAATCCACTGTCCTCTCAACCAGGAGGGGAGCAGGGGAGGCAGGCTGCAGGGCCGCAGGGTGGAGGTGCAGGTGGGGAGAGGCCCTCTGGTCTGGGGGTGGGGGTTTGTGGGGCAGATGGTCTGGCCACAGCACATGTCTCCAGCCAGCTGCACCAGAGCCCTCCCGCCACTCATGTGAAAGCCACGTGTGCACAGCTGGGCCTGGCTCAGGGACAGGGCTGCGTCCCGCCAGGTGGGATGGGGTCAAAGGGAAAGGCTTGCCTTGCTGCGTGGGTGATGGGAGGGGCCTGAGCTAGGGACCTCGGTCACCTGGCTCACAAGCTGTGCCCACCCTTGGGGCCTTTGGTGTGCGAGTGG
>NW_006203598.1:34060-43102 GCF_000334495.1 Tupaia belangeri chinensis | reverse complement strand
AGGAATGGTCAGCGGGACCAGCCCTCTACCGTGAAGGAGGTGCCAAGCTAGCGGGGACTTGGAGTCTTCCAGGGCGTCCTCACGAGTGAACTCTGGTGGCCCAGGACAGGGCATGGGGACAGTGCTCTCAGCACAGTCCCTTCCTTGCTCTAAACCCCGCGGGGTGAAAGGGGCACATCAAGGCCGCAGCCTTTGCAGAGTGGGGGACAGATGTGCTTGTGTCGAGGGCCCCATGAAGGTAGGCCAGGGAACAGAGGCCGCTCTTCTGCCCCATCGTGGCCACGGTCACCAGGATGGCCACTTGTCAAGTCTGACTGTGTCAATGAGGCACCTCAGCTGGGCTTGTCGCTGCGGAATCTGTGTGCTGCTTTCCCCTTCCCCATTCGCAGGTGAGAACACCTGCAGAGAGGCTCAGCAAATTGCTCAATCACAGGGACCAGGATCAGGTAGCCACGCCTCCTTCCCTAGGGCGGAACTCTTTACCACGGAGACCCAGGCTGAGGCTCCAGCTGGTGGCTGTCTAGGAGGCGGGGCTGTTAAGGACCTATTTACACAGTCCCCACGAGGACCCGACAGTTCAGCTCTGCGTGGAGTGGCTTTGCTCCGGATCCAGCAGTCACTGATGCAGGTCCCAGTAGCGTCAGAGGGACAGAGTGCAGTGACGCAGGCACTCCGTGGGGCCAAGAGTCTCAGCTTCAGGGGGTGGGGGTGGGAGAGGGAGAATCTTGGGCTGGATCTGAAAGACGGGCAGAAATTGGCTCAGAAGCAGGAAGGTGGAGGGCTTCAGGGCCTTCCCTGCTTTTCTGATAGGGTCTGGCTTTGTTTCTCCACAGATCGTTTCCTCGTTTGCCCATTGCGATCCCATTCGGAGGTAGCAGGTGTTTGTATGCCCGTTTCATGGGTGAGGAAGCCGAGGCCCTGTAAGGTTATGGACCTGCCCAAGGTCATGCGGATGGCTAGGGTAGAGCCGGACCCTTCCTGCTTAGTCCTGTGTGCTGGGGCGAGGGCCAGCTGCGGTTGGGTGGGATGGAGAGTTTTGGGGACGTAGACCTGGTGAAGATGCCTAAACCTGTTCCCGTAAAGTTGCACAGTCCTGTGGGATGAGCACGAGGCAGGGCTTTGTCCTAGATTTGTCACTCTGTCTCATCGCTTGTGTCAAGTGCCAGGTCTAACAAGACAACCACTCAGGGAGCTTTTGTATTCTGCAGCTGTTTACAGACAGTATTTGCTCAGAGTGCAGTGACGCAGGCACTCCGTGGGGCCAAGAGTCTCAGCTTCAGGGGGTGGGGGTGGGAGAGGGAGAATCTTGGGCTGGATCTGAAAGACGGGCAGAAATTGGCTCAGAAGCAGGAAGGTGGAGGGCTTCAGGGCCTTCCCTGCTTTTCTGATAGGGTCTGGCTTTGTTTCTCCACAGATCGTTTCCTCGTTTGCCCATTGCGATCCCATTCGGAGGTAGCAGGTGTTTGTATGCCCGTTTCATGGGTGAGGAAGCCGAGGCCCTGTAAGGTTATGGACCTGCCCAAGGTCATGCGGATGGCTAGGGTAGAGCCGGACCCTTCCTGCTTAGTCCTGTGTGCTGGGGCGAGGGCCAGCTGCGGTTGGGTGGGATGGAGAGTTTTGGGGACGTAGACCTGGTGAAGATGCCTAAACCTGTTCCCGTAAAGTTGCACAGTCCTGTGGGATGAGCACGAGGCAGGGCTTTGTACCTTCCCGGGAGCTGTGCAGTCTGTCGGGAGTGGGAGTCAGGTAGTCCTGCCCCCTCCTCTGGCCTGAGCGCCTGGCCAGGCTGAGTGGCTGGGCCCAGCATCCTGCACAGGGGCAGGGCCTTGCCATGGATGGTCAGAGAGCTGAGGCACCAAGGCTGAGGTCCCATGGGGCCATCGGGCCGGAGCGCTCTGTCCCCAGCTCAGAAGGGCTACTGCCCACCTCCCCATGTAGGCTGTAGATGGCAGGTGCTTACCTGAATGCCCAAGCAATTTCTGGAACGTGCCCAGTGAAGCCATGCATTCAGCTCGTCTCTCACCCATTGGGAGACCCAGGAAGTTCCTACATACCTGGGAGTCACGTGCTTCTCGGTGAAGTGGGAGTGGTGGTTCCTGCCTCACTGGGCTGCTGAGGAGATAACAGAGCTAAGTCTGGGAAGCACTGTCCCCACGGGCGAGCAGCAGGGTGGCCTGTACTGGCAGCCACGCAGTCTGTGCTGCACAGACCCTGCCACGAGCGGCCGTGTGCAGTCCTGGCAGCCCGGTGCACTACACGGGCACGGTTATTCCCATGGTCCAGATGAGGACACAGGCTGCCAAAGGAGCGAAGGCAGTCGTACAAAGCCACGCTGCTGCTCAGTGCTTAGGATTCAGACCAGGTCTTTCCACCTCCCAGAACCAGTTGCTGGACCCTTGCTTTGAGGTGGCAGCCCAGGCCAAGGTGCCTCCATCAGGGGGTGTTGGGGGTCAAGGGGCTGCAGACTGGGTCCTGGGCACCAGAAAGATCAGAATTGGCCAGGAGCCGCCCCTAGGGAAATTGCAAGAGGAAGGGAGAGCTGCCCTAGAGGGCCCTTGGTGCCCCACGTGCGGCCACCCTGGGGGTGGAGTTGGTGCCATGAAGCATGCTCTGGCTCTAGCTGGGTCTCGGCGCAGTGTTCTGGGGCCCAGTATGTCACCTCCCATTTTCTTGTATGTAGGTGGGAGGGTTTTAAATAAGCAAATACTGTCTGTAAACAGCTGCAGAATACAAAAGCTCCCTGAGTGGTTGTCTTGTTAGACCTGGCACTTGACACAAGCGATGAGACAGAGTGACAAATCTAGGACAAAGCCCTGCCTCGTGCTCATCCCACAGGACTGTGCAACTTTACGGGAACAGGTTTAGGCATCTTCACCAGGTCTCCTAGGTCCCCAAAACTCTCCATCCCTCCCAGCCCCAGCTAGACCTCGCTCCAGCACACAGGACTAAGAACCTGGCATGGGGGTCCCGGGTTGGCCTTGGCTATGTCGGTTGCTCTGCTGTCCTGCAGTGACCCTCGGTCGCGCGTGCTGATCCTTCCCCAGGTCCCTGCTCCCTCCTGGAAGCCCAGCTGTCATGGGCCCAGGGCTCAGAGAGCTAGATGTTCAAGGGAAACTCCCAGCGTGACCTCTGGGGGAAAACGGTGCCAGAGGCCGTGTCATGGGGCTGCACCCCGAGCCCCAGAGCCTCCCTTAGGCCGACACACCCTCCCTGAGGTGAGGAGTGGCCGAGGAACTGGGCTGGCCCCTGGGCCCCCTTCCCTGCCCCCGGACCTGCAGACCTTGTTTATTTGTTCAGGCGGATGAAGCAGGATTCTCTGGACTGTGGTCGGGAACAAGCATTGTTCTGCCAGCTTTTCTTGGAGCTATGGCCAGGGCTGGGGGTGAGAGGCTGGTGGGGGCAGGGAATGCATGAGATGGCATTCTCTCTGTCACCTCCTTTTCCCTCCCTGGGTGTTCTAGTCTCAGGACCCCCAGGGTGGGGAATGGGGCCGCCATGCTGTCCTGGCTTCTGACCTCCTGCC
Organism: Tupaia belangeri chinensis; assembly: GCF_000334495.1. NCBI lineage: Eukaryota > Metazoa > Chordata > Mammalia > Scandentia > Tupaiidae > Tupaia > Tupaia belangeri. Next base: position 39,579 of record NW_006203598.1, on the reverse strand, counting down.
TCCCGCCTCTCTGGAGTCCGTCTTTACGGACCTTCTGCAACACAGAGGGGTTGTAATAATTTCTCTGGCTTCTGCCAGGCCTTACTCCATGCAATGCAGGCATCATCTCATTGAGCCCTCACCTCCCTGAGAGGTCAATCCTTCACAGCATGCTGAGGAAGCGAAGGCTTAGACAAGTTATGGCAGCGTGAGAGGCAGGAGTCGAACCCGGGTGACAAAAAGGTACGCGTGCTTGGGTTCCACGCCAGATAGCTAGATCTCCGTCCTCAGGGGAGGAGAGGGTTTTGAACCCAGTTTAAAACATTTTGGAGTCACCTGGTGAACATGGAGGGGGATCATTCACACGCTCACACATTCCCTCATTCATCAAACCCTCTGGAGGGCCCGATATGGGCAGGGTCTGTGCTAGGCTGTGCAGACAGGGGTGTTTCCCCCACAGCGTAGGGGAGCCCGAGCACTAAATGAGCCACTGGAACGGGGGAGGCTGCTCCTCGTGCGGTAGGGGGGTGTGGGGAGATCAGGCCAAAGCAGGGGTTTCAAGTGAGATCTTTCCCCAGTCTGAGGGGCCTGGGTCCTTCATACTTTATGCCCAGGGCCCAAGACGGGGCTTTTCCCTTGGCACTGTTGGCATGTGGGCCGTGCCGTTCTCTGCTGTGGGGGTCTCGGGGGACCCTCTGCACTTACAATGCTGAGCAACATCCCTGGCCTCCAGCCACCATGTCGTTTCCCCGTGGTGACAACCAGGAATGTCTCAGACATTGCAGCTGTCCTTTGAGGGACAGAGCCGTCCCTGGTTAGAGCCGCCGGCCCAGAGAGCACCTAGCACGTGACACTGTGGTGTGGATGTGCTGTGTGGGTCCCTCTCTGGAATCCGGGTAGGTCAATGGTGTGGATGCGGTGGTCTCCGGAGGGCAGGGAGGTGGGGGGCACTCAAGAGCCTGGGTTGGTAGGTAGGAGCAGGTCAGCCATTGCAGTGACCGGAGTGGCACAGGAACAGCCTGGCCTGTTGGGTAGCACCTGAGATCAACTTTGTGGAGACGTTTCTGCGTTAGGAAGAGAACTCTGCCCAAGGGGCCGCCGTCCTGGCTGCTGTTTGCTCACACAGCACAGACGTGAGGGCCAGCCCCCTGCTTCCTGGTACACATCCTTGTGAATTAGTGAGAGTCTGGTTGAGACGGATCACTGACGAATGTGTCCGGTCTGGTTGAGGCTGTACTTATTAGGCACCTGCCGCGTGCCCTGCAGCGCCCCAGGTCCAGCAGGCATGTGGGAGAAGAGACAGAAGAGGAACACCCACGTCTGTCTCTAGCTGAACTCTGGCCCTTCCCTCCGTTGGTCTCTGGAGTCTGTTACAACGTTACCACGTGGCCCTTGAGTGTAAGCTTTCTGAAGGAGGAAAGGGACTAGTATTATTAACTGCCGGGGCTCCAATTGCTCAGCAAAATAGGCATCGCTGAGTGAATGAATGGATTATCAGAACTTGGGAAGTTCTCTGTTCTTGGACCAGCAGTTAGCATAGTGACTGTCGCTGGACTCTCATGTAGTCAACTGTGGTTCGAGTCCCAGACCTGGTGTCTTAAACTCACACCGGGTGTGTGTGCATGTGTGCCCAAGATCCTGAGAGGAGAAAGGAGGAGAAGGGATTGCGATGTGGTCCTCCCCGCTGGGGGGTGATTTCTCGCTTTCTATCTCTTTGTCTCTCCGTCTTTCTGATGAGTGCACGTGCCCTCTAGCAAAAACCTCTCAAAAAATAAAAAAATAAAAAATAAATAAAGAGGGAGACAAGCAAGTGGCATGGTGGCTGCTGGGGGGCTGGACATTCCACACAGCTGACCATAGTTCAAGTCCCGAACCTGGTTGCTTGCTTTGTCACTACCCCTATCCCCCGCCTCCCTGTGTCTCTCTCTGGTCAAATGAAAAGAAATGAATTAATAAATGAAATGAAATAAATAATTAAATTTAAAAATGCTACTGAACTCACCACGCTTCTGTAGGCGTCATTGCATGCTTGAGCTCGCATCTGTCCTGTACAAACCTTTGCTCTTTGTCGCTGTTCTCCGCTGACTCTGTAATCTGTTGACACGTGTCCTCAGTGACCTCTACTTCCTCTGCTTCCATGTTACACCTTAGCCTTGAGTTTCAGAGGCTTTCTGATAAAGCAGATGCTAAAGTTTGGGTGAAGGGTGTGCTATTAACTTTTCTTAATAATTTGATGCAGCAACTCACTTAGGATGAAACTCTCTCTGTTTCTCTGTTTCCTGAGTGAGATATCCTCATGGTTGCTGGAGTACAGATGAGTAGACTTGCAGGTCACCTGATGTATCTGTCTTGAAGGACGGTGCCATCACTTGTGTATAGAATACCTGGAAAGTTGGGCAAGAAAAGACCAAAACCTCTCAAAAAAAAAAAAAAAAAGAGGAAATAAAAAAGGAAGTTCTCTGTTCTCAGAGAGATGCCTCAGGGAGGACAGGGGGCGGAGCTCCTCAGGGTGGAAATTCACTGGTCTTCCATGTGGACAGACTCGAGGTTGTGAGCTGGACCTCGTTGTCTCTCCCTGCAAAATGGGAAGGCAGGTACATCCACAGATGTGTGAATGGATAAGTTGAGACGCCCATGTGTGGAAACAGCAGGTGCTTAGAACAGAGCCTAAAATCCGGTGGAGGGCCCAGGTAGACCTCAGATTGATCACTTCCCCCGCTGCCAGACCAAGGCGGGTGCTGGGCCCAGGGACCCCTGCAGCCCCTCCTGACGCCTCCTTCCCCGCCAGGTGCCGTGCTACTCATATGGGCAGAAGCTGTCCAAGCTGGCCATCCTGAGGATCGCCTGCAACTACATCCTGTCCCTGGCACGGCTGGCCGACCTCGACTACAGCGCCGACCACAGCAACCTCAGCTTCTCCGAGTGCGTGCAGCGCTGTACCCGCACCCTGCAGGCCGAGGGCCGTGCCAAGAAGCGCAAGGTAGGCTCCAGCTGCTCAGGTAGCGGCCTGCAGGGAGGACGGGGTGATGGGGAGGAGGGACAGGAACCTGGAGCACCCTGTACCCTAAGGGGCCTGAGAGGTCAGCCTCTGGGAGGGTTGCTGGGGGTCGCCCGGCTTTAGGGACCCACATTACTGGAGTTGCAGCTGGGCTCTTCCAGTAATGCAGCAGCTGGGTGACCTTGGACAGTCACCCAGTCTCTGGGCTTGGGTTTGCTGTCACTTAAATGAGGGCCCTTTATCTCTGAAGCACCTGCTGGCCTTAGGTGCTGAATGCCTCATGCAGCCTTTGTTAGCTGTCATATCTGTATGGGGACAGGAGCCCCCTAGCAGGGTGACAGCCCAGGAGAGCCCTAGCAGGCTTTGGGGATGTGACTCGGTCACTGGGTTATCTGAGCTGTCAAGGTGGGTGATATTCATTCATTCCTTCTGGGTTGATTTTCTGAACCCCAGCGATGTGCCGTACATGCTGGGCAGGGCTGTGAAGACAACACACAGGTGGTCCTGGTCCCCACGCAGCTCACAGGGTGGTCAGAGACTCGCCCCTCTGGCAAGCAGGCAATGGCAGCAGTGTGGCCTATGTGAGGGACAGTGGGAGGCCAGGGAGAGGGGCCAGGAACTCTCCTGCCAAGGGCATTTGAAAGGACGTGGTCGTGGAAGTGGTGCTTGAGCAGGGGCCAGCAGCACGACCAGGAGGCATCAGGCTGTCGAAGCAGGGAACGGCACCCCAGGCAGAGGGGAGAGCCGGTACAAACCTGGTGTGTTTGGGGGACACAGGTAGGAGGAACAGTGCTGGGCACAGCTGGGGACCTCCAGATGGATGGTGCTTAGGGCATTTCCAGTCAGGGGTCAGTGCTGGGCAAGGTCTACAGCAGTCTGCTGCATCTCTGTTCCCAGGTGACTGGGAGGGAGACAGACAGCGGGGCCCAGTCAGCAGCTGCGAGGAGAACCATCCGGCCACCCCAGAAGCCAGAGGCCTTCCCTGGGCATCCAAGGGGGGGTACCTCCGTCACCCTCTGTCCTTCCTCCTGCTGTCTCCTTCCTTCCTGGCCTCCCCTCCCCCTTATCCCTGACCTTCCTCCCCCAGGCCCCTTGTATGCAGACCCCTCCTGGGTTCTTCAAGTCTCTAGAGCCCCATGGGGCCCCAACCAGGGAAGCCCTCCATGGACTCCCAGGCCCACGCCAGGGACGGCCACGGCATCTCCGCACTGCCAGCCACTGCTCCGCTGCGGTAATTGCGCGTTGCATTCCTGGGAGTGATTGAACAGGACCAATTAGATGAAATCCTCATCAAGAGGGTGAGGGAGGAAGCGCCACTGCTCGCCGGCTTTCCTCTGGAAAGTGACACGGGTAAATGAGGTTGTGATTGATGGCTCCATGCGGAGCTCTGTGACAAAGGAGGTTTGTAAACTCTCTGTGAACTTCCCCTGGCACTCAGGCCATCGGGAGGTGGGGACAGGCAGGGCACCCGCGCTCCCCTACCCCCACGTCCTCCTACAGGGCAGCCTCCTTCTCCTTGCCCAGCAAAGGCAGGAGCTTGAGCCCCTACCCCGACTTGTTCCGTTCTGGAAGGAAAGAAGGGCTAGCAGGGTGAAGACACCCAGCCCTGGGGCCTGGTCCAAGCTCCCCGTTGCACAGATTGGGAGACTCAGGCAGCAGCTGTGGGTGAGAGCGTCAGGTAGCCCTGGGCTCAAGTGACCACGTACGTGCAAGGAATGAGAATGGGGGGGGGAGGTGTGCACCTTTCTCAGGGTCTGGTCGTGCTGTGATCCCTTTCATCAGCCTTCCAGACCATTGGATCTTGGGCACTTGCGTGTGTGCCCGGCATGTTTCAGCCTGACCGGGCCAGGGATTTGAACTGCAGTCTCTCTGTGAGATCTGGGATTTCTTTTTTTAAAAAATTTTTTGGAGAGGTTTTTGCTATAGGGTGTGTGTGCACTCACCAGAAAGACAGAGAGAGACAGAGAGATAGAAAGTGAGAAATCACCTCCTGGGGGGATGGCCACGCCGCAATCCCTTCTCCTTTCTCCTCTTGGGATCTTGGGCACGAACACACACGCTCCTGGCGTGAGTTTAAGCCACTGGGCCCGGGACTCGAACCGCAGTCGACTACATGGGAGTCCAGCGACATAGCCATTATGCTAACTGCTGGTCCCAGATCCGGCATTTCTTGAGCAGTGCTTCCGCAGTGCATCACTGGCACCACCAGCCAGCCCCAGGTGTGTCCTCTTGGATCCATTTCTTAACCTCTTCCAGCCTCCGTGTTCTTGGGGTTAAAGGGGGATGGTGGAAATAATCCTGGGCCGCCTTGAAGGTGGAATGAGTCACACTCGAGAAACGGCACATGCTTGCGGTCACTGCCTCTCCACCATCGGGGGAGTGAGCCCCTAAAGTGCTTGACCTCTGACCTAAGGCTCATCCCAGGGGGTCTACTTAATTGGTGGATGGATGGAGGTTCCAGGGTAGGGACTAGCCTCTGTCCTTTCCCCTGTTTCCCCTCTCCTATCTATTCAACACCCACAGACACACACACCCACACCCA
>NW_006203598.1:31845-34029 GCF_000334495.1 Tupaia belangeri chinensis | reverse complement strand
CCCCCCCCCCCCCCCCCCCCCCCCCCCCGTCCCTGCCCCAGGCCTGGTTTCAGACTGGAGCAGGGCAAGGCATGGGGGTGCTTCCTGCCTCCTGTCTGGCCTTCCAGCAGTAGGGTAGGAGACGGTCACCCAGCTGGGACTGTGGGAAGGGGGTCGGTCCATCTGTCTTTGCCCGAATGACCTTGGTGGTCTCACGGACTTGGATCATATCTATCGTGACACATTTCCCACGTGAAAATGCTCAGGAGACCACGCTGACCAGGCGTCTCCCGGGGAGCACCAGTGTTGGTATTCAAGCCCTTCCCAGCCACCCCTCCTCTCCTTGGCTTTATCTCAGCAATCACGCTGTGACGCTGTAGCCTGAGCAAGTGGGGCCGCCCCTGACCCCCCCGGCAGTCTGATCCCTTCCACCTCCTGACCCTGGGCCCTGGAGCCATTGTCTCCTCAGGCTGTCCTGGACCCACTTTCCAGGTAGCTAGCCTTTGGCAGTGGTCACCCTCCCTCTGTCCGTCTGTCTGTGACTCCTCTGCTGGCTGGTGCCGCCACCGCCTTTCCTGCCCCGGGGCTGGGACTGGGACACCACACTGAAACCCTGTCCGCCTGGCCTGAGGTGGAGTCTTTGAGGGCATCTCCCTGCCCCCTAGGACTCCTGCTCTTCCCTTTTGTGTGGGGGCTTGAGCTGCTGAGTGGGGAGCACGTCTTTAGCCGTACCTTAGCTGAACCCCACCAGCTCTATTTCCTCCCCTCGTGGGCTCTGAGGTCCACCCACATTTACAGACATTCTGTTTGGGGGGCAAGCCCCCAGAACAGTTAGACCCATCAAGCCACCCCTACCCCTGTGTGGATCTCCTGCGAGAAGCCTGGCGAAGGTGGGACAGCACGCTGCACCGGGGTAGGCCTCATGGTAAGGGCTGGCCTAGGGTGTGCAGGGCTGCAGGGCTTCCTGGGACCCAGGCAGGCACCCCACTTTCCACCCTCTGCAGCACCTGTCAGCCCCTCCTAGGCTATTCGACCCTGCAGGGGCCCATGCCGTAGCTGGGGCTCTTAAAGCTGCCCCGGTCCTCCCTCCCCGCTGTGTGAACGGCTGCCGGCTGCCGAGCGCTCTGGGCCCACGTGGGGCTGTGAAGGTGGGGCACAGTCACCACAGACCTTGCCACCAGGCACCCCCTGGGGTATTGGGGAGTCAGGAGAGAGCAGGGCGAGAAAAAGGAAAATGGGACGGAAGATCCTGGCTCCTGACACAAGCCTCCAGCAGGCAGTGCAGCCAGCTATGGGCTATGGGGGGCGCCTTGCTAGGCAGGAGGGTAGGGGAGGTCATTGAGAGCCCTGCAGGGGCACCGGGGGGGGGTGGTGGTGGTGAGATGCAAGTGAGAACTGGAACCTTCCACCCAGGGTTGCTCTGCTCTTTCTGGGTCAGGAGGCATGGGCACGGGCAGGAGACTGCATCACCTGGGGTCCCTGTGTCCCGCCTGGGGGTTGCCCACTGGCATCACCTTTGAGAAGGCCCTGGGACTGACCAAATGACATCACAAGTGCAGTTTCTCTGTGGGGCCCTTCCGCCTGGCTTCAGGCCACTGTCCCTCTTATGGCAGCTCAGTGCTGGGCCCTCTCTCTTTTTATTTTTCTTTCTGGAAAATGAAATGACCTCCTTAGGCTTGCTGGCTTCCCAGTCCCTTCTTACTCAAATGAGCCATGTCGGAGCCCTTGTCCCTCCATGGGTCCCTCCATGGGGAAGCCACTCTGCTAAACTGTTGCCGAGGTGTGTGTGGAAGATGAGGCTTCATGGTCCTGCTCCTAGCAGCTCAGTGCGTTTTTATTTTATTTTTTTGCCAGAAGGTGCATGCACTTAACAGAGAGAGGGAGAAAGCATGCCCTTGGTGTGTGTGGGGGATCATGCCAAAATCCTTTGTCCTCCATTTCTCCATCCCATGGGGGTTTAGGGCACGTATGCACATGTGTCCAGCACGTTTTTCAGGCTTCCGGGACTGGGATTTAAACCACCGCCCAGGATCTGGTTCCCCTAACCACTAGACCACGGGGCTAGCCCAACTCAGGTCTATTTTTTTTTTTCTTTTTTTTGGAGAGGTTTTTGCTATAGGGTGCGTGCACTCGCCAGACAGACAGAGAGAGACAGAGAGACAGAAAGTGAGAAATCACCCCCCAGGAGGGATGGCCACGCCACAA
>NW_006203598.1:26758-30320 GCF_000334495.1 Tupaia belangeri chinensis | reverse complement strand
TTTTTTTTTTCTTTTTTTTGGAGAGGTTTTTGCTATAGGGTGCGTGCACTCGCCAGACAGACAGAGAGAGACAGAGAGACAGAAAGTGAGAAATCACCCCCCAGGAGGGATGGCCACGCCACAATCCCTTCTCCTCCATTCTCTTCTCGGGATCCTGGGCACGCACGCACATGCGCCTGGTGTGAGTTTAAGCCATCAGGTCTGGGACTCGAACCGCAGTCGACTACATGGGAGTTCAGCGACATAGCCATTAGGCCAACTGCTGGTCGCGAATGCAGGTCTGTTTTAACTTGGGTTTAAAACCGTAGGCCAAGGGAGTCCCGCTGACGACAGGCCTGCCAGGCAAGGCTGCAGGAGGCCAGGGAGCAAAGGCGTGGGGCCTCAAGGCTGCCCGGACTGTGGGCAGATGTGGCTCTGACGGCTGTGATGGGAATGGTCACCTCAGTGTGACTGATGGCAGTTGAGGGGGGTCCCACTCAGACATGGCTGTCCCAGAGCCCGGGCCACCCTCCTTTAGATTGGCACTTTGAGAGGTTGAGCTTAGCGTCCTCGGTATATACTGGGTTGTCGGGAAAGTCATGACACATTTTTGTATAGAAAACTATGTCCTAACTTTCCGGATTACCTGGTCCCGTGGCCCAGTGGTGAAGGGACTTTGGTCTCACATGGGCAGCCATAGTTTGAATCCCAACCCCGGGAGTTTGAAAAACATGCCAGGTACGTGTTCATGCATGCCCAGAATCTCAATAGGATGGAGAACTGGAGGAGAAGGGATTGTGGCATGACCACGCTCCACTGGGGGTTGTTTTCTCCCCTCTCTTTCCTTCTCAGATGAGCACATGTGCCCTCTGACAGTGAAAAAAAGAAAGAAAGGGAAAAGTACTGCATTTGGCTCACCCCCTGGGGTGCATCCTTGAGCCTATCTCAGCCCTTTCCCGCCATGGGTAGAGGACCCTCATCCTTCGGCCTGGGAGGCTTCCCTGTCGGGGCCTCACAGGGCGTGACTCGGGGAGTCTGGGCCCAGTTTGGGCACCCCGGTAGTACAGACAGGCCCCATCAGAGGCCACCCCGCAGAGACAGACAAGAGGAGCCGAGGGCCCTGGAGTCAGGTCTGACTGGGCGATAGCTGGAGACGAGCCCCACACACCTGGGCCTGGGCCATGTTCCTGCAGCTCCTGTTCTTAAACAGCTGCTCCTGGGAGCTGAGGAGGAGGAAGAACTGTTCCTCCATACCTGGGGGCGTGGGGGAGAGGGAGCACTTTCCCACGATCTGAGGCCTCCCTTTCAGCAACTTTAAGATACTGAGTAATAAAGATAATAGTAATGACAATAATGACAACAAAACAGCAGCAATAGCTGCTACATTGGTGACTTACCCTGAGCCTTGGTAATATGTGGCTGCTCAGTCCCTGCCCTCAAGTTGCTGGCGGCCCAGGGCTGGGGTGACGAGATGAGACCATCCCTGCTTCACTGCGTGGTGTTACGGGCTGCCCCAGGGCCTGGGCAGGGAGTGAGGCCCCGTAGCCCTGTCTGCCAGCCAGGAGGCCTGGGTCTCGAAGCCAGGAGGCGTGCTGTTTGCTCTGTGCGTGGGTCCAAGCCAGAGGTGGCATTTTGGCTAGGTGCAACTATGTCTTTCCTGTTGCCTTCTGAGAAGGTGTGGCACTTTTTTTTTTTTTTTTTTTTTTTTTTTTTTAGACTTTTTGTTATAGGGCATGCTGGCTAGAGAGACAGAAAGCGAGAAATTATGATGGCCATGCCACAAACTCTCTCTTCCTGGAATTTTGGGCATACATGCATGCATGCCCAGCAAGAGTTTTGAGCTGCCAGGACTGGGACTTGAACTGTAGTTAGCCATGTGGGAGACCAGTGCCTAAACCACTATGCCACCTGCTGGGCCCAGAGGAGTGGCTTTTTTTGGTAAGGCTAGCCCGAGCGTGGCCTTATTCCTCTATGAAAGCACGTCTTGGGGACAGCTCCTGTGGTTTTGGTACTGGGGACAAGCAGAGGTGGCATACTGGTTTTGGGTCCATGTGATCACAGAGTGTCTCAGCTCCTTACTGTCTGGACAGCATGCTTGCCTGGTGTAGACAGGATGAACTGAGACCTGGCCCCTCATCATGGCGGAGGACTGCCCTGCCCCACTGTGGCTCGGCTGCCTTTCACACCGATCGGAAAGTTACTCACAGAGACCGTGGGACCCCAGCGTGGGTGCCCTGAGAACACCAGTAGTACGTGAGGTTTACAGAGCACAGACCGTGTCCAGGCGTGGATGACCCCTTCTGGTCCTGTGAGGTGGAGGCAAGTGTTGTCCCATTGCATAGATAGTGAACCCGAGGCTCAGAGAGCCCGGGGAACCTCCCTAAGGTCACTTGCACCAGTAAGGGAGGTGACCTGGGCCCCTCCCACCTCCCTGTCTGGCCTTCCACATGAAAGCCGGGTGGTAGGGGTTGGGTCTCATGGCCATGTCCAGATCCTTTGGGTCAAGTTATTGAGTTCAATGCCATCGGCTTTCAAAGCCCACGGAGTCTGTCTATGCTGGGAAGAAAGGGGGGTGGGTGGGAAACCACCATCAAATTCCCTCCTAGTCATAAAAATGGATGCAATTTATTTTTTCTGGCATTCCAATTACATAGACGTTTGTCGCCAGCTGTTTGTTCTAACACGGCGTGTGCTCTCAGCTGCTGTTTCTCTTCTCACTTTTGACACCGACAGGCCACAAGTCTGGCAGGGACTGGGCTGGGGGGTGGGGGACTCATTAGCTGGCAACCTCACAGGTGACCCATCAAGCTGGCTTTTCCTAGAACGCACCCCTCGATTTTTCCTGGTGGTTCCGAGGTGGGGGGAGGCTGGTGCTGCTTGCTTCTGTCCTGTCCCTCCCTGCGCCACCCTGACTTCTCTTTGATTTTTCAGATTGCTTCCCCAGCCCCTGGCATGTGCTCCCAGATCCCCGCCCTTCTTCCCAGCCGCTAGGTATGAATCAACCACACGGGGCCTGGAAGGCAGTGACCAAGAACCAATCGCTGTGCTCAGAGAGTCGCAGAGGTGTGGGGAAGCCCCCTCTGGCATCCTAACTGCCCACCTTTGTGGACGGAGAGAACCCCCCAGGAGCACTGCCCCAGGCTTCCCTGAAAATCCCTCATGGGCCCAGTGGCCTTCTGTCCAGGACACTGCAGAAGGGGTATGTGTGGGGGGGGAGGCTGGGGGTTAAGCCTAGACAACCCTGTAGTTCTTTTCATTTCTCTGCCGGCTGCCATTTAAGGCATGTGGAAGTAGACCCGGGAGGCCCTCAGCGAAATGAAGCAGGTAGCGCGTGAAGCTTTGGGGTCGGAGAACTGGGTTTGAGTGCTGGTGCTGGCATGTCTCCCCGTGACTTAGGGCATGTTACTTAACCTGTCTTATCCTAGGTCCTCGCGTCTGTAAAATGAAAGCACACATGGTCTCCTTGCCGCCTTGCTGAATGGATTAAACCAGTAGGTGGCGTGGTGTTAAGGCACTGGACACTCCTACATGGTTAACCATGGTTCAAGTCCCGGACCTGGTGGCTTGTTTTCTCACTTTCCCT
>NW_006203598.1:25642-26528 GCF_000334495.1 Tupaia belangeri chinensis | reverse complement strand
TTTCCCTCTTTCTCTTTCTCTCTTTGTGTGTCTCTTTTTGGTCAAATTAAAATAAAATGAATGAATAAATAAAATTAAATAAATAAGTCTTTTTAAAAAAATAAATACACAAGATCCCCTATGAGAAAGGGCTTGCATTTTTTCGGTGCCAGAAAGGAGCTCTTGTGAATTTATATCTGCGAGGTGACAAGTTGATTGGAAGCCCAGGAAGGCACATCTCAGAATGGGCAGTGCCGGGGTGGGTGAATGACCAGCTGAAAGGCAGACGAGGATGATGAGTCTGAGGTGAGGGGCTCCTCCCTCTCCAGCACTTCATCCCAAACCTCTGCTCCCACACCCTTAAAGTGGGGCCAGCGTGCTCCCAGTCCTGAAATCCCCAGATCTCAACGCTCACAGGTTTGTACAAAGAAGCTTGTATAACATTTGGTTGTACGATAATGCTAATAAACAGCCCAGCCCAGCAGTCCCATGGCCCGTGGGGCGGGTGACCCTCCTACACACACACACACACACACACACACACACACACACACCGTCCCTGCCCTTTATTATGCTAACTCCACATGGCACAGAGGGGACTGAGGCCAACAGAAGGGCAGTGACTTGCTCAGGGTCTTGGAGCTAGGAAGTGCAGAGCTCAGTCTCGAACCTGTTTTGTCTCCGTGGTCTCAGATCTAAGCTCTTTGACTGCTCTGCAGGCTCCCTGAAGCTTGCACACTACCCAGCACCGTGACCTGCGCCCCCAGGCCCCCAGCAAATGCCTGGTGTCCTGAGCAGCAGCTCTTATGTAAGCAGCTGGCTGCAGCACGTGGAGGCTCCATTTAGCTGCGGGGAGCCAATAGCCCGCTGGTGGTGGCGCTGGTGGGGGTGAGGGGCGGGGGGGGGC
>NW_006203598.1:12714-25584 GCF_000334495.1 Tupaia belangeri chinensis | reverse complement strand
TTTTGGTTAGCGGTCCTGCGAGGCGGCCCTGCCGGTGAGTCCATGGGAGCTCCGCTGGAACAGAGGGTCCCCCGCCCGGCCGCCGCGGCCCCCCCTCCTGGCAGCCCCAGACTCCAGATGTCCCGAGCGCTCGCTGGGAAGGCCTGCTGGCGCCACGGAGGGCAGAGGGCAGGGAAAGCACGCGAGCTGGAAGCCCAAGCACTCAGTCACCGCAGGCCTTGGCAGCCCGCCCGGCCCTGTGCTGGCACATTCCCCAGCTCTCCCCTGGCCATCTGTTCCCAAAAACCCTTTCAGAGCCTCATCATCACTCAGGATACAACAGCGCGAGCAGCTGGTTTGGAGGCAGCGGGGAAAACCGTGCAAAAGGTTCTTTGTGAGAGAGGAAACTCACTTATGAATAACAGGGCTGGACGCCGTAAAAGTTGGCCGCTGGAATTCTTGTTTCTCAGGCGCCGCCGTTTTCTCTGGACTTTTTATCTCTGGTTTTTATTTGTTCCCGCTTATTTGCTTTTAAGGTTGTTTCTTCCTCTCCTCGCACCGGTCATGCCTTTCCTCTCTCCTCAAAGGTGCCTGGAGGCCACCTCGGTAGTCCCGGACACTGCCCTGTGATTGCCCCGCTCGGAGCTGTTAACACTGGCGCTGGCTGGAAGCAACGGTTTTCCTAGACCTGGGCTGGAGGGGACAGGCAAAAAGAAGAGTCTGGGAGGGCAAGGTGTGGCAGGGCCTGGGCCGACACTGTGGTCCTGAACAAGCGGCTCTGCAACAGCGAGTCACCCCGATGATGGTGCACTGCAACATTGTCCTTCACTGCACAGGGGGAGGGTGGGCGGCAGAGAGAGCGCAGACCCCATCGGCTCACCACAAGGCAACACAGAGATGCTTCAGGGGACGGTGGCATTCACAAGCGCCCCGGGCCTGGGCCCCGCAGCCGACTGCAGCATGACATGGCCTTTTTTAAGAACCAGCTGCCGCCCGCCGCTGCCAGAGACTTCTGGGAGATGTCTGCCTGGAATCTGGGCACCTCCTGGGAGCAGTCGCCGGGTGGCCTGTCTGGGGCCAGTGGGGTCCTGGGACAGGGCTGGCAGCTGGGAGGCCGGCCCTGGGGAGGAAGGGAGAGGAGGGCAGGGCCTGGCCGCTTCCCTCACACCTCTTGGACCCCTGATGGGGGGAGCTGAGTCAGGCTGCAGGTGGAGAGGAGCGAGATGGTTCCCAGGTGTCAGATGGTGATGTGATAGTGGAGGTGGGGCACAGAAGGGGTAGGGGGCTGGGGCGCTCACTCTTTTTCCTCAATCCCTTGCACCCCTTTTTCACCGCCTGCCTCCCCACTGTCACATCAGCCAAGAATCTTGGCAACCCTTCACCCCAGTAGTGGAAAAAGCCTGTCGTGGACGCTGCTGTGGGTGGCCAGCTTTTCGCAAAGCCGGATTTGGGATTTGGGGCTTTGGAGGGTGGTTTTCGTTTCATCTGCACTTTATTCAGGTCCCCACACTTCGTTTCTCTTGCCCTCAGCCTCCCTCCCAGTTCCAGCCAGGAAAGACAGCAGCTCTGGCAGGATCGAATCTTTATGTTTATCACGATTTCAGGGCCATTCATCTCACCCTCTGGGGTCCTCCCTTCGCCCTGGCGGCCTTTGTGGGCGAGTGTCTGGTTTGGACTCTGGAGCTGGTCTTGGCGCTGCCCATTGGGGCGGGATGGCTGGGTGGCTTTGCTCAAGTGTCTAAGCCTCGCAGACCTCCTGGGTCTGCCCAGAGGCCAGTGGCACTGAGGGGTGTGCAGTTGGGAACTCTGCATATCCTCCATGTCTCCTGAGAAGCTGGCCTTTGTGGGGCCGCAGGTGAGGAGGAGCTGGGGGAGTCGGAGCAGCCACGGCCTCCAGGCCTGATGACCTGAAGTCCCTCTCCAGCCCTATGGCTTCCAGGATGGGCAGTGGGGCTGCCCTGCTACTCCTCAGCCCTGAGCCCTGCTCCTGCCCCGGGGGAGGGCCTGGGACCAGGTGTCAGCAGACCCTGCCTCCCCATCTGCCTGGGCCAGGTCGTCATTTCACCTGCCCCAGCAGACTGGCAAGCTGGTTGTCGGGAAAGCAATAGCCATCTTCCTCGAGCTCCTAATAGGGATATTTCTAGAGGCAAAGTCAGGAGCTAGCCTCTTCTCGGGCCTGCCTGTTCTCTGCCTGGAATTCACAGCCGCCTGGGGCCCGTCTTGGCTGCCCAGCTGTCCCTGGCTCTGGCTGTCCCCACCAGAGCCCCTCCCAAGCAGCTCTGCCCAAAGTCAGTCTCACTCCAACCTCTGCTGGGGACCTCCTGGTAGCTCCCCGCAGCCTAGGGACCAGGCAGGACTCAGCAGGACACCTGACTGCCCTCCCCATCCTCCCCCCCGGTGACCCGGACCCAGCTGGTCACTCCCCGTGTCCCAATTTACACTCCAGCAGCACAGGACTCCTCGCCCGAAGGGGCTATTTTCGGCCTCTGTCCTCATGCCGTCCCTTCTGCCTGGAACACCCTTCTCCCTGTCCGTCTGGCTAATACCAGCTCCTCCTGGAAGCCCTCACTGACCCCTACCTCAGCTCATGGCCACCCGCTGCCCTTACCCCAGGGATGGGAATGGTCTAACTTGGGGAGCCCCCTGCCATACCCTACAAGCACAAGATGATGCCGTAGCACGTAGTTTTACATCCTGCTCTAGTCTGCGGGAGCTGGGATTCTCTTCCTGTGACTACATTGGGCCGCACTATATTTTATGCTGTTCTTTCTACACAGCCCAGGCTGAAGGTTCTACGCTGAAGGCGAGGACACAAGGGAGAGATTAACTAGGGGCTTCGAGACACAGCCAGGGAAGTGCCCCTGGATTCCTCTGGGTCCCTTTTGGACTTTTACTTCTGTTCCTTTGAATCATCAAGGAAAGGTTTGCGTTTTAAATAACAGAAACCCCTGAAGTAGCAGCTTAATCTAACAGGGGCTTATGTTTCTCAGAGTTTAGCAGTTCAAAGCTTCAGGCTTTTTATCATTGCTACTGCCTTTGCCTCCTGGCTGCATAGTGGCTGCCACAGCACCACCTTCATCCTCAAGCTGCATCAAAGGCAAAAAGAGAGTCGCTTCTCATCAGGGCAGTCAGTCCTGCCTCTGCCCTCCCTGAAAGAAAGGATGCCGTGTTTGAACCGAAGAAAAACATCAGATTCTGTCAACCGGGAGGGTGGCGCTTACTTGTGACAGGTGGTTTTATTCCCAGTGGAGCCTAACCATAATGTCAGAACCCCATTTCTCCGAGCTCACCCGGTCCTCACTAACAGTGGTTGCCAATAGCCTCATTTCAGTGGACAGCACAGGTTCACAGGACCTAGGCCAGGCCACTGGGGACCTTGTGCCTCTGCACTGCCATTACAGTTTGCAGAGCCCTCCCAGGCCCACTGTTCCCTTGACTCCTACAACCTCTCAGGTCCATGTGTCTAGCCATGGGGGCGAGATGAGATGAAGTCACCCAGCTGAGTGTGACTGGGCTGGGCCGACGCAGGCTCCCTCTTGCTGTGAAACAAGTACCCCCAGTCGCAGCCACCACTGTCCCCTGTCCTCGGCTCTCTCAAAGGAGAGGGTGTGCGCTGCAGGCTTGTCTGGTGACCCAGGGCCAGGGACTGGGAGGTGTGGGTTCGAGGCCCAGCCCAGTCCCTCAGGAGTTCTGTAATGTCAGGCATTTGCCTTTAACAAGCTTTGCTTTTCTCATAAAATATAGCCCAGACTGGTAACAAACCGAACAGCCGTGCTGAAGCCACATGGCTGACCGCAGGTTCGGATCATCGGGTTGCCCTGATGTCACCCTGGGTGTGTGCATGCGTGCCGAGATCCCGAAAAGCTGGAGGGCTGCAGAAGGGGGATCAGGGCACCATGAGACACACTGAAGGCGCCCCACCCGTGCATGGGTACATGCTCTCTATCACAAATATAAATGAAACTTAAAAAATATGGATGCAGGGCCACCAGGTGGTGTGGGGGCTAAGGTTCTGGACTCCCACATGGCCAATGGTGGTTCGAGTCCCAGACCTGGTGGCTTGCTTGGTCGCTCACTCTCTCTCTCTCTCTCTCTCTCATCAAAGTAAAAAAAATAATAATGGATCAAATAAATAAATAAATACATAATTCTTTTTAAAAACGGGATACAACTGTGCATGCATGAAGAAAGTTTGAGAAAATGATGTGTGAAGGTTTGTGAAAGGATTTCTCAAGTGGAGGCACTGTACAGACAGAGAAGGTTCTTGGGAGTCACCTCTGACATTTCAGGAAGGTGGCCGAGGGGCCCGGGTAGCCCTTCCCCACCCACCGACTTAGATAATGGGTACCAGACGGAGCTTTCCCCGAGGACTTGATTTCATGGCTAAGCATGACCTGTCATGTGCGTGTTCGTGTCCACCCACCAGCACACCCATGCACACGTGTGCTGGCGTGTCCAAGGCACCGTCTTCCAGGAGTCTCCTGTAGGGTGAGCCAGTTCCCTATCCTGGTGAAGGAGGGGTGCAATCTGGAAGGTGGCTGTGGTCCTAGAGGGCTTCAAAACTTGCCCTCCCCACTCCTACCCCTTCAGGGTCCAGAAGCCCTCAAAGATAGCCCCTCCATGGCAGGGCAGGCCTGAGTCAGGCAGCTGAGTACGTGGGGCAGTCCCAGTGAGTGAGTGGCTAGGGGTCCCCCCAGAACTTGAGGAGCAGCAGCAAGGCATGGCCCAGAGTGACCGTCCCCCTCTCCAGTAGCGCTCCTTTGTGTCTCCTTTCTTGCCACCCAGGCCCTACACCCTGGCACCCCAGAGGTGGGCAGGCAGTCCACACTGTGATTCGCAAAGGCTCCTCCACTTTGGCCCACCCTCGACCCATAGTAGTTTTCATATGTTTAGTCTTGTGGATATATGAGCAGAAAAAGGTGCAGAAAACATGCAGGTCCCTGTATGTGCTTTTAAAGATAAAGAGCTCTGAGTGTTTGCTCTGTGTCAGGCACTGTGCTAGGTTCTGGGGTCACTTTGGAGAACAAAACAGACAAAGGCCCTACACTTTGAGCCCAGAGCTCAGTGACACAAGGCCATGCATGAAAATTCATAGGCGGGTCCCTTTGGGACCTTCTTTGAAGCCCACTACACTTAGTCTATGCACAGTTTTTGTTGTCGTTTGTTTTTTGAAGACCAGAGGGCATGTGTGCATGAGAGAGAGAACACACTCCTCAGAGGGCCTGGTCACGCCATCATCTTTTATCCTCCAATTCTCCAGCCCCTCAGGATTCTGAACACCCGTGTGTGCCTGGAGTATGTTCAAGCTTCTGGGGCCAGGACTCGAACCCTGGTTGGCCATGTGGAATCCGGCTTCCTCTATGCAGCACCCAATGGCTGCACAGTGGGGCTGGCCCTTCATAGAGTTGTAATGAACTCGACCCTTGGTGTCTCAGATCAGCGCAGCTGAACGGAACAGCTTTTCGAAAGCAGGAGCCCGGCTCCTGGAGCAGGTGCAGAGGCCGCACTCAGATCTCAGCCAGAAGCCTCCTCACGTGGGAAGAAACAGAAACACGGCAATGAGCGAAGCCAGAGGCTCAGGCGAGCCAAGGGGCCGGGGCTACTTAGTGTCAGGGTGAAGTGCCGTGTATGCCTCAGGGACCTCAGCGTCAAGTATAGACCGCTGTTCAGGGGCCTGACCTCGGGTTGTCAGGAGGGAGCTAAAGTACATCCAGTAACGTCTGACCGAGAATGCAGGGAAGTGCGTCCATTATTGGGAAAGGGCCTGCCCGGGCTGTTCTGGCACAGGGCACACGCGCCTTCCCCTCTCTAGGGAAGTTTGCTTGTGGAGGGGCCCGTTCTCCTAGGGCGCTGGCGCTGGAAGGGCCTGCTTCTTGTCTGTTTTGTTCTCTGCAGAGTCCCTGGGGCCTCTCTCTGATGGAGTCTGGCACAGTCTAGCCAGTTGGTACACATTTGCCAAATGAATGGAGGGATGGAGGCGAGAGGAAAGGTGTTTCCACATATCTGATGGCCAGCTCCTTTGCCTGTGCCGAGGGAGGACCTGGACATCTGGGTGGAGACCCAGTCCCTGCCTTGAATTGCTGATGGGCAAACATGCGTGTGCACACACGTGCATGTGCATATGTGCTGTGACGGCTCTGGGGCCTGGTTTTGCAGCCATGGCGCTCTGTAATCCTCTCAACAGTCTCACGCAGTAGAGTTTATAGATAAACTGAGGCACACGAAGCTCAAGTAACTTGCTCAGAGTCACCCAGCTGGTGGAGTGGGGAAGTGAGGCTTCAGACAGAGGCCACAGCCGCATGTGTAGCCACTGCACTGCACTGCCTGCCAGCACACGTGTGTGCACTGTGTGTGTGATACAGCCAGTTCTCCTCCCAGTTGGGGCTTCCTCTTTTTTAATTTTTTTTGAGAGGTTTTTGCCATAGGGCATGTGCGCTCACCAGACAGAGAGAGACAGAGAGACAGAAAGTGAGAAATCACCCCCCGAGGGATGGCCACACCGTAATCCCTTCTCCTCCATTCTCCTCTCGGGATCTTGGGCACACATGCACACGCGTCTGGCATGAGTTTTAAGCCACCGGGTCCGGGACGTGAACCGTGGTCAACTACATGGGAGTCCAGTGACATAGCCATTACGCTAACTGCTGGTCCCCCAGTCGGGGCTTCCTCTGTGATGCTGGAAGCTCCTCCTGTGGTGTCACCACTGAACAGGGTGGTGGTGAGCAAGGAGCCCTGATCAAAGATGTCTCCCCAACCTGCCTGGTCCCGTGGTGGCTCTACAGTCTAGCTTGGGAAGGGCTTAGGGACAATGTGAGAGGCTAGGGGAGGTGTTTCCTCATTTTAAAACTGCTTTGTGTGGAACACTGTGTTTTTTTCTGAAATGGGGTGACTTGGGCCGTCCTGGGAGCTCATGCCTCTCCTGGCCACCGCGTTGGCGCCTCATGAGTCCTGAAATGTCTACAGCCAGGCTCCTCCTGGGGGTCGGCTCTGCTGCAGACCCACCTGGTCTGTGCAAAGGCTTGCTGGCCAGCATTCCCACATGGCTGGAGGATCTGGTTGGCGCCCCGTCACCCCTGCTGTTGCTTTGCGGTGGAAGGTGAGGTGTGGGGAGGGGAGGTGCTGAGAGATACAGAAGACACTGTTTGGGGATGTGAGAGGATGTGGCAGGTGGGAGTGTCAGTGTGATGGCTGAGGCTCAGGGACTGCTGGAAAGTGTGAGGAGCAGGCCTTCCTTGCCAGGCCGGGCCACCCTCTGCCCCTCCTGCCTGGGCAAGGTCACGGGCTCTTCGAGCTGCTGGGTCAGGAGAGCAGCGTGCAGCCAGGTGGGACACTGACGCGTCACGGATGAAGCAGATGGGAGGCGGAGCAGCTGGGTCTTAGCCTCGCCAGCGCCTGCTCGACCCTCATGGTGCCCTGGACTCCGGGCGAGGTGGGGTGGGGGCCGTGAAAGACAGATAGACTGACAGATGTGAAGACAGACAAAGCAGAGGCTGAGCGAGTTGGCACAGATCACAGAGAAGCAGCCCCAAGGAGGCGTCAGCATGGCGAGGCTGACCCCTGCAGGCCCTGTGGGCTCTTTGCGGGTGTGGGGGTGTCAGGTAGCCCCCCACTAACCACCTTCCCTGAGGTTTCAAGAAGCAAAGGTCAGAATTTTCTTCAAACTGAGGGTTGGCACTGGGTGGATGACATGGCCCCCTGCCGGTCCTGTTTGCCAGCGAAGAAGCTGAGGTCTGCAAGCATTAGGAGCTCAGCCTTGCTCTGCTGCATCCTGGCACAGTGGCTGAGGGCTGGCAAGGTGGGCACCCAGGCCTCCATATGCTTATCTGCAAAATGGAAGCAGCGATCAGCACCTCCCAGGGATCGTATAAGACAGTACCTCGCTCGTGCAAAGGAGTACAGCGAGGCCCTCACCCTGGGCAGCTCTGACTCACTCACTTCTGTTTCTAAGCCCTGGGAGGAACTCCCTCTGGGTGTCCTGGACAACGTCTCTCTGGAGCCCCTAGTGGAGGTGTGTGGGGTGAGTAGGGAAACCATGGCAATCACCACAATGACATCATGGCACCGAGGGACGCCGAGGAGTTGGGACACAGAGCTGTCCGAGTGTGGGGGGACACATTCTCCCAGCTTGTGGGGGGGGGCTGGGGCTGGTGGGGTTAACAGGTTGTCCTGCTCCGAGGAGACAGCAGGGACACAATAGACAACCTCCGCCCTCCCTAAGGGACAGTCTAGTGGGTGGGAGAACGCACGTAAGGCCCGGGAACAGTGTGGCGCCATGCTCAGTGAAGGTGCACGCAGGACATCTGGGGCCCCGCTCCATCCACCTCCAGCATCTGACACAGGACGCCCCCCGTGCCAGGTGACCTGCCCCCTCCTCTGTTGTCTGACGTGACAGTTGCTTCCTATTGGTAGGAAAACTCTATACATCATCGACTGACTATGAGGTGGGGACACATCCCTTGGCCTCAGTAAATGAGGACTTTGACCTGCAGGGCCGACCTGGGGAGGGCAGGGCAGCAGCTGTCACAGGGTCTAGCCGGGAGCACGAGCAGGCTCCTCCTCTCCAGTCGGCAGCCTTGAGGAGCTCAAGGACCAGGTAGGACTCACCAGCAACGGTAGCTGTCAGCTGGCTTAGTCTGTAAGCCACCCCGAACAGGGCCTCTATCCCATGGCTGTCGCAGAGCACCTGAAGGAGCCCAGTCTATGTCGAGTAAATGAGTTCCCCTCACTTCATGGCGCCCACCAGGCAGACTTGCCTGGCTCACCAAATGCTCCGGCCGTAACTTTGCAATTCTCAGACTCCTGGGACCTCCAAGGGCCCTCCCAGCCTGGACACAGCGTGATCCCTGATTCACGGCATGTTCCCACCCTCGGCAAATAGCAGCCAAGCCCATTGCTCATAAATTTCCTGCCTGTCATCCATGGCGCCCAGGCCAGGCGGGGTGGGAGGCACTGGGGGTGGACGGGCCATACCTGGTTCCAGTTCCCTGGGAAATGTGGAGACCAGAAGCCCAGACTGTGCCTGTGCCCAGAGTAACTCTGCAAAGCCTGGCTCTGGGAGATGATGTGAAAACAGATATGTCAGATGCAAAGATGCATGGCCTGAGTGGTAAGGAAAATACCACCACCAGCTTCTGACGCGGTTTGCAGCACGTAGTTGCACTTCCATGCGATTCCGTACATGTCCGTCTACGCGTGAAGGGGGCAGGCGAACGGTACTACCCAGGTGGGACCAGTGGTTTTCTCTGGGTGGAGAGATGGAGGGGATAGAGACTTTTTCTTCTGTTGACTCTTCTGTTTATGGAAAATACGTATTATGAAAAAGCTCTGCAAAATTGTTCTTCCCTGAAATAAGCTCGTACTTTACTTCCATTTTTTTCCAGGGAAAAATGGAAGTCCTCTTGTATGGGTTTTGCTGTGGCTGACTCCTGTTGCATGGTGTACGGGTCACGAGGCGCATCCGTGTGACAGCAGGGCTCGTATGTCATTCGTCATGATGGACAAATCATGCTCCATCTGAGTACCTCACTCCGTCTACCCACGTGTCAGGGGATGGACCACGATCCCGGGCTGGCTAAGGCTGGGGGCGGATTGTGGCATCAGGGCCCAAGTGGGGCGTGCCGCCTGTCTGTCTTTTTCTCTTTGTCTTTCTCTTTTGTTCATGGAAGAAGTTAATAAAGAGGAAAATATGAGGAAGCTGCCACTTGGTGACATATACCAGCCTGTCCAGGGTCCCACGGTTGCCTTTGGGGCCAAGAGGAACCCCAGTGTGCATGGAGGGCAGCATTCAGACCCAGACGTGCCCCCCACTTTCCAGCCGCAGGGTAGGGTACCTGAGAGTACACGATAAAGTAACGCCGGGTAGCGTGAGTCTTGGAAACTGCTCTCAACTCTCCCTGCTTTTCTTTCCTATTTCGGTTTTGAAATAACAGCTGGAATCGGACTGCTCTTCTTAGGCTAGACCCATCAACGAGTGGTCAGGGTTTCAAGGATTTCAATCTCATTGGATTTTTTCTTCTCTTTTTTTTTTTTTGCATGTAGAAGGCGGATGTGTCCAAATTGCTTAGATACAAAAAAAAAAATTATAATTAGAAAATAGTGAAATATGGTAATTTTGAAAAGAAAGGTGAAGTGTGTATAATAAACCCAGTGAATTTAAAAGACAAGATAACTTGGAGGGCAGATTAAATCATTCTTTTCTTTTCTTGAGAGATTTTGCTATAGAGTGCATGCACTGATTGGAGCGATAGAGAGAGACAGAGACAGAAAGTGAGAACTCAACCCCCAGGGGGCATGGCCATGCTGCAATCCCTTATCCATTCTTCTCTCAGGATTTTGGGCATGCACGCACATGGACCTGGCATGAGTTTTGAGCTGCCAGATCTGGGACTTAAACCGAAGTCAACCATGTAGGAGTCCAGCACCTTAACCACTACGACACTTGCTGGTCCCTCTTTTTTCCTCTTTGTTTGTGTTAAAGCATGTGGCTGTGTACATTAGAGTGAGAGCGACCCTCTCAGGGCCTGGTCATGCCGGGATCCCTTCCCCCAGTCCTCCAGCCCATCAGATCTGGGGTGCTCATGAGCACCCAAGATTCCAGGTGGACCAGGACGGGGATTCGAACCTCTGTCTCCATATGGGATGCAGCTTTTCTTGAGCAGCATACTACCACTGTGCCACAGAGCTGGCCCTAAAGTCATTCTTTTTCTTTTTTTATTATTTTAAATATTTTTTGTTATAGGGCACATGTGCTTGCCAAAGAGAGATGGTGGGACCGGGGGCTAAGAAAGCACCCTCAGGGAGTGTGACTACCCTGCAATCCCCTTCCCTTTCCTTTCCTCTCAGGACGTTTGGGCACCACATACACTTGACTGGTGTGTTTTTCAAGCCACTGAGTCCAGGACTCATAGCATGTGGTCAGCCATGTGGGATCCAGCCACCTTAACCACCACGCCACCGGGCTGGCCCTAAAGTCATTCTTTAAATGCCCTACAGTGGTAAAATTACCCTGCAGTACGCAGATGTGATTGCAAAAAGAAAACCATTCAGTTAAAGCCAGAGACAAACTTAGTAAGCAGAGGAGGCATAATTAGACATGAAAAACCAAGACAAAGGACTGGAAGTGAGCAGAAGCAAAACTGATGTGAGCTCGTTCCAGGGTTCACGAGAATTACCGCAGACGCCCCTGAAGTGCAGGCGTAGTTACAAAACTGCTGAACGCTACAGTAGGAGTGGGAAAATCTCCCATGGCATACACAAAGTGGAACGCAGGTGTCCGGAAGGAGTTAGCCACTTGGCCACACGTGTTTGTGGAGATGCTGCTGAGGGTCAGGTGGTGTGCTAGGTGCCCGGCGACGGCAGCTAGCACACAGACTGTCCCCGCCCTCGTGGGGCTGGCGTTCCGACCACACACTCAGAGGCGGATGAAAAGGAATTCCGATGGAGATAAGCTCCTCTGCTCTGCTCTGCCCTGCTGCACTGGCCAAAGCAGCTTGTCAGACCAGCTGGAAGGGCTCTGCGAGGCCGTCCCCTCTAGTACACCTGTAGTGGAAAGGACAGCGTCTGGGGTGAGGGGCCCTGGTGGACAGGCATGGAGGATGGTGAGCCAGGGAGTCGGTTGGCCCAGGGCCTTGGTGGGGGAGGCCGAGCAGGGGACACGAGGCCTCCCACACTGTGTGCCGCGTACAGGACAGAGACAGGATGCCACGAGCAGGTTCTGGGTGTGGTTGTCACAGAGGGAGGTGTGCGTTCTCCCCGTGTTTACGGTTACGCACACACACAGCCCCTTTGGAAGGGGTGGCACCCGGTTGGTCTCCTGATGGCCCTCAGCCACAGCTGATTAGTCTGGACCAACTGGCTTCTTCGGGGCTGGGATGCTGAGGTGGGCCAGTTGGTAGTGAGGCAGGAAAGAGGCACATACCTGCACGTAGCCAGGGGCTGTCAGGAACCGGTGCCTACAGGGTAGGGCCACAGGCCGCTCTGTCTAGCTCTGCTGGCCCTTTGCTGCCTTTCCTGGGACCTTTCCGAAGTGCCGTTTGCATAGTCTTAAACAAACTTCCTTTGGGACCAGCAGTTAGCGTAATGGCTATGTCGCTGGACTCCCATGTAGTCGACCTTGGTTCACGTCCTGGACCCGGTGGCTTAAGACTCACACCGGGCACGTGTGCGTGCATGCCCAAGATCCCAAGAGGAGAACGGAGGAGAAGGGATTGCGGTGTGGCCATCCCCCCTGGGGGGTGATTTCTCACTTTCTGTCTCTCTCTCTCTCTGTCTGGCGAGTGCATGTGCCCTATAGCAAAATCCTCTCCAAAAAAAACCCACTTCCTTTTACTAGAGGACTGGAATGAGTTTCTACTCTTCATGATAGACTTATAATGTCTTGGTCAAATCTTTTGAGAAATAATGGGTAAATATGCAGGACTTGTCAGAACCTTTAGTATGCTAATATGTATGGTGTCTTTCCAAGATGGGGTCAGGGTCTGTGGTGTTTCCCAAACTCCTGGGAATCTGGCGTGGCTAGGGTGCTGCAGAATGGGCTCTGGGGATGCTGATGCGCTTACTCCCCCCTCACTGTACAACTAAGGCAGTCAGAGCACAGAGAGGGACAGTGATTTACTCAAGGTCGCACAGCAGGTTAATTGCAGAGAAGGTTCTGGAATCTAGGGCCTCCCGGTGTCCCTCCTATCACCATCCAGTTGACATCAGGCCTCCTTGTTTGAATGATCCACGTGCTGAGATTCCAGGGCCCGGCGGAGTGATGGGAATGCAGGTCACTTGTAGACTCCAGGGAAAGGTGGGGCAGGAATTGAAGGTCAGGCCTTGGTGAGAAAAAAACCGTGTCTTTTTTTTTTTTTTTTTCTTGAGTGCTAGCTGGGGCTTCCGCAGGGCCTGGGG
>NW_006203598.1:9558-12689 GCF_000334495.1 Tupaia belangeri chinensis | reverse complement strand
GGGCGCCCTGGACATGGCGGCTAGTCGAATGGCTCCAGCCGCCCCAGCCTTCCACTCCTTCCCAGACCACAGGCAGACCAAACAAGAGAGGAAGCCCAGGGCCCGTCCTCGGCAGGCCCGCCCAGGCGGCCAGCGCACGGATGACGCGGGCTGTAAATCACCCCCTGGACCACAGACCCAGTGCCATCCCCACGGGTTTCCTTTCCGCTTCTTAATCCTCCTCCTCAGACTCGGTAACAAAAAGCAGATTCCTGTTGGGGCCAGCCGTGCACAGTGGGCTGCAGAATGTGAGCCCGGTTTACCACATCAAGCTGCTCCGACGCTCACTTTTCCTTTCCCTTCTCAGCCACTGTGAGCTGGAGCACGCTCCCTCCCCCTGGCCCAGCGCCCTACCCTCTGCAGACCCCACTTCCAGCCTTGCCCCAGCCTCTCATCTTGGCCGCTGTCCAACTGGCCGCCCCAGGCTTGCAAGGGAGGCGCACCAGGGCCTGTGGTTCGCAGGCCCTCCAGCCTCGTGGTTTGGCTCGGTCCCGGCTCCCCCCGCCTCCGTTCCAGCGGAGCAGCCTCTGTGTGATGGAATAAACACTACTGGTCTGGATTCAAATCCTGCTGCTGCCAACTTCTCGCGCTCCCTTCTCAGCCTGCGACTGCTCACCCGTGAGACGGGATGTGACAAAGCCCCTGGCCTATGGGACCGAGGTGTCTGACAGACGTTTTGCTTAAAAAAAAAAAAAAGTGCTTAGCTGTTTGTGCAGGGTGGTTGCGAGAATCGAGGCAGAGGATCTGCAGCCGCTTCATTACGGGTGTGTTGTCCCAGGTTAAAGGACTATATTCCGAGTAGGCCTGGAGCCCTCCCAGAACCTCCTCACCACTCTGCCTGCCCTGGAGGGCCAGGACCCAGCACCTCTGCCACCTTTTCCTATCTCCTGTCCCTTCTTGGAACAAGCCGGCAGTCAGAGCAGCTGTGAAGACGGCACAGCTCTGGGCTGTATGGAGCTTGAACGACGTTTAATCGAGCAGTTGTATGTTTATTTTGAGAGAGAAAAAGAGACAGGAACCTTTGACAGGGTCTTGAAACGCCTCACTCCTCCCTGGCCTCCCAGCCAGCCAGGACCACAGGGTGCGGTACAGCGGCCTGGTCAGATCTGCCCAGGATTGAGCCCTGGCCACCTGGGGCTCCAGGATTGAGTAGCAGTGCCCCGCAGCCTGTGTCGCCAGTTTCAGACTGGGGTCCTTAGCACCCTGGATCCTCAGAGATGTCCCAGGGTCCTCGCTGGAGGGAGTGTGGTAGGACTCTGGGTCTCCTCTGTGTCCTCCCAGTCCACTGCTCCAGAGGACAGAACCATGTCTGTCTATGTCTGTGCTGGGTTCCACAGGCCAGACTGCATTTTTACTGCTTCAAAGAAAGTTTGAAAAGGACCCATTTGTTTCACCTGTGCCATTTTACAGGTAAGGAAACAAGAGAAGCTACGTGACTTGCTTCTGGACTCCCGGTGTGGTGCTCCTGTCTGGACAGTGCAGGAGAAAGGGGCTACAGTGGCCATTGCAGTGGGGGCAGCCAGCCTGCAGAGGAACTCTGCCAGCCCAGGGTGGGGTGGGCCTGCTGCTGAGGTCCCTCAGAGTTGTGATCCTGAGATAGTGGCATCAGACCAGGTGTTCCCAAGCTCCCGAAGGCCCTGACCCCCATGCCCCCTGCTGTCCTGCCAGCTCCCCCACACCAGCAGAAATAGCAGGAGCTCTGAAATGCAGAGGTGGGAGAAAGGACACAGAATGGGGCTGGAGGCAGCCAGTCCTGCGTCCCAAGCTGGCTGCACCCCTTCCTGACCCCCTCGAGTCTCCTTCCTGTGTGGAAGAAGTGAGAGGAAGTGCCGTGGGTGCTGGTACCAGGTGCTGTTGGTCTTCTGGACACAGGAAGTGGGGCGAGTAGGGGCTGCTGCTAACGGTCGGTCATTTCTTTCAGGAGTGAGTGGCTGTGGGCCAGACGAGGATGCCGCTGTGGGCCTCTGTGCCATCAGGCCTGAGAAGGAGGTGAACCTGCCAATCTGGCTTCGTGGTCAACAGGATGCTTTCAGACGCTCTGCCCACCGCCCTCAGTGTGGACAGGAGCACACCTGACCCCTCGGCCTGCCCCACCCATGCCTGGCCACTCCATGGTGACTTCGCACTTTGCCTTCTGCCTGGCGGGGAGGCGAGAGCCTTTGCCTTGCTCGGTCCTGAGGCCCATTATCAGCTGCAGAAATTCATTGCCAAAGATTCAACAGACACTGACCGGGATGGGGTGACGACACCCCGCAGTGAAGGCCACACCATCGCTCTGACTTTTCCTCATCCTGGTGCCCGAGTCCCATCTCTAACCAAAGACGGGTCAGCAGTCCCCCAGGGACTCATGGAAGGGATGGACCTTTGGTGACTGTTGGAAGCACTCGACCCTTGGACCTGGTGCCCTCTCTGCACCGGGCTCTGCACTGGCTAGGTGCAAGAAGAGCCTTCTGGGACTGTGAGAGGGAGGCTAGGGGTGCTTGGGAGACAGGGAGCCCCAACACCCACCTCCCACTGGCTGCCAGGACTCTGACCCTGGTCCTCAATGTTCCCTGGGCCCAGGCTCCTCTTTGTGCCCTGAGGATGACCGGCAGGGAGTAAGAGGGAAAGGAAGCAATAGTACCCCATCCCCTGCCCCAGGGACTTGCCCCAGGCCACCTGCTGAGGACCTTTGCCTCCCAGCCAGCCCTGCTGGCCACTCCTTGTCGGAGTCCAACCCTCATGGCTGGGCAGACAAGATGCCGCCTGCTTGGAGGCCCACGGTCCACTGGAGTGTGCAGGAGGGACAGGGAGAAAGGGACCAGGGGAATGGGCCAGTGTGTAGGGAGGGGGCAGTTCAAAGTCAAGGCCTGCTCCTTCCTTGTGCTCAAAAGGCCAAAGCTGTTCACATCTGTGCTCAACCATCTACTTCAAATTGAAGTAAAAGCCCCAACGTGTAAAGAAAATGCTTGTGTGGACTGGACTCTGCATGAGCAGGACTTGGCTGGCCACTGGCTGCGGGGTGGAGTGAGGGGGGTGGTCTCCATCTAGAGGCTGAGAACCCTTCGGGAACAGGTGGAGCGTGAGTGTGTGTGTGTGTGTGTGTGTGTGTG